>NC_135373.1:70763712-71063712 GCF_049243985.1 Paroedura picta | reverse complement strand
CTGCTGGGATTGAACTCCCAACCCCATGGGCAGAACTTTCAGACTGCATGTATGCTGCCTTACCACTCTGCGCCACAAGAGGCTCTTGAACAGACTTAGAAGGGTGTAACTCTGCATAAGGTCACACTGAAAATGTCTGACCCCAAATAAACTTGTGATGGGATTGGAAGTCAGGCCTCTCCCATTGTAGTCTGGCAGTTTTACTGCTAAAGCATTCTGGCTTTTTTCTGACTTGCTTAAAAGAAGGGTGCATGTGAGGCATAAAAACATTTTAAAAATTGGTTAGGAAGGAAGGGTCATTGAGGAAATGCCAAATAAAACAAAAAAGTCTTCACCTGGGCAATTTCCAAACTGGAAGCTTCAGGCCGGGCTGCCAGCTGGAGGTGAGTCAGGCAGGTTGTCCTGCCTCTTCCTGTTCCTGTACAGGGCAGCATTTGGGCCAATGCACCTCGACTGCCCCAGATTTGTGCTCCCACATGAGAACCGGGGCAGTGAGGTTCCCAGTGCAGAAGCAGTTGACAGAAGATGGCAACAGAAGTGGACCGATAAATCTCCTGAGGGAAGGAGTTTCTAAACTTCAGTGCTGTGACTCAGAAGGATCTCGCCAGGGATGCCACCTGCCTAATCTCAGAAGCTTTTGTGGATTTTCAGCCTTTCTGAACCACTTGAGTCCCAATTTGCAGGATTGCTCTTCACTGCCGAAAAATACTATGCCAAGGCACTGTCATCATTTTAGGTCTGGTTTTCCAGTTGCCATGAAAGAATGAGGTTGAGGGGGGAAAAAAACCAGACACTTCTTGCCAGAGTGTCTAAAGGGGGAGGGGGAGGCAAAGGCCGCCACCCACACCAGTCTCCTTGCCCAAGGCAAACAATTCAGCTGCAGGACGAGAATCACCTCATGATGGGACAAAAATACTCTTGTGAATCGAACTCTTAATCTCCTCATAAGCTTCCTTTTATGCCAACGGCATGTCACTTATTGGTTACTGTTATTTGTATTCCATTCTCATTCTCAGCGGAAGACATGTCATCCCTACTTGCGAAGTCAGCTGTCACTCATGTGCAGAGCTTCAGCTTTTTATATATTATACAGGATGTCACTTCAGCTGTCCCTCTTGCACCAAATGTCATTTAAATCCAGCACACCATTTATTATCACATTTCTATTTGTTAGACCTGTCCCTTTCCCCTCCCACTTGACTTCTCAATCTAGTAAAAATGGTTCATACACCAACATTATATGTTCAGTTCTTTTTCTTTCTTTTCAGAGTAAATATACCACTTTCCTCCTTGGCAGTGCCCCACAATGCCTTTGGGGTACATAATATAGCAGGCAGGACTTATGAAGGGTTGTGAGCTTGAAAACTGATGGCTTATGAGTTGTCATTTGAATCTGCTGTTCGGTTAAGCAGAAAGCATTCTGGCATTGGAGTTGCAACAGATCAAGAACTGGATGTCCTGCTGCCCATATCAAGCCTTTCTTTGATGAGGCCTCTCTTCTTACCTGCTTCTCTGCCCTATATGTTCCATAGAGTGGTTCAGCAGTGGAATCAACTGCTTAAGGAAGTTGTGAGCTGTCCCTCAATGGCAGTCTTCAAGCAGTGACTGGACAGATACTTTTCTTGGATGCCTTAGGACAACGGTTCTCAACCTGTGGGTTGCGGCCCCTCTGGGAGTCAAATGATCCTTTCACAGGGGTTGCAACCATTAGGCCTAGAGTTTCCCCCTTCCAAAGCAGCCATTCTCCACTCTCTGGACTATGGGGAGGAGTGGTAACTGCGGGGGATCCCCAGGCTCCACTCAGAGACCAGTATGCCTACTTGTGAGCAAGGCCCCTGCGGGCAATAGGTTAGCCTCCTGTAGGCATTTCCCCACAAGGGCTGGAGTCAGCGTGGCAGCATAGAGTGAGCCAGGCATCCTTCCTCCTGTGCATGTGGGTGAGAGAGAGCCATGGCCGCTGCGGATGCCATACTGGGTGCCTGCCTGGATGTGTTGCTGGCTGGCCAGAGGCATGCTAATAGCGTCTTTGAGGTCCTGGAGCTGCTTCAGGTGGGCAGGCACCTCAAGCTCGTGCAGAGGGCCTGGGGTGGAGGCAGGGCACTGGATGGGAGGAGGCAGTTCCAGGTGGGGAAACTCTTGGGGATTTGGGGCTTGGAGTCTGGGGAGGACAGGGACTTCAGTTGGGGGCAATGCCATACAGTTCCTCTCCCCTCCGAAGCAGCCACTTTCTCCAGGGGAACTGCTCTCTTTGGCCTGCAGAGGAGCTGTAATTCCAGGGGATCCCCAGGACTGACCTGGAGGCTGGCATCCCAGAAAGGAGCCCTGTTCTCCAGGGGGAACTCATCTCTACAGTCTTGAGATGAGCTGTAATTCCAGGGGATCCCCAGAGCTCACCTGGAGGCTAGCATCCCGAGAAAGCAGCCATATTCTCTAGGCAAAACCAAACAAAAGGATTACGATGATAAAAATTATTTTATGGTTGGGGGTCACCACAACATGAGGAACTATATTAAAGGGTTGTGGCATTAGGAAGGTTGAGAACCACTGCTTTAGGATGATACTGCATTGAGCAGGGGGTTGGAATAGATGGCCTGTATGGCCTCTTCCAACTCTGATTCTATTATTCTTGACCCATGTTTCAAGATTTCTTGATTCCCTACTTTCAGATCTTTATTACTCATTCTCATCAAATTTTATTCCTGCAGCCCCCACCCCACATGATATTTATTCATACAAGTTTCCTGGTCTCCCAAGCAATCCTCAGTGGCTCCTCTTCTACCCTTTTCCACTAGCACAAAACCTGGTCTGATCCAGTTCTCTGAGTGCAGGAGTATAAGAGACAGTGGTCAGCCAAACATCCTCCTATATGGTCAGCATCCATTTCCCACTCCCTGTAGGCATTGGGATGAGGAGGGAGCCATTTAGGCAGTGCCCAGAAGTTTCTTTTTCCTTCTCAGCTTTGTTCCTTATGCACAGGAGAAAAAGACCCAGAACTCCTCACTGGTCTTCACAGGCCAGCAATCTGTACAGGTATGATCTTTTCAACCAGCATGCCCCCTCCAAAACCCTCTGACTGTATCTCCAAAGGCTTTGACAGAGTCTTTCCAATAAGCATTTTTTGAAGAAGAACCTACAGTTTTAGAAAGTGAGGTGAAAGCTGCATTGAGAGCAATTGGGAGAACCAAATCACCAGGAGTAGATCTATTCCAAGCCACAGAAAATCCTAAAAATAATTATGCCAACAGATATGGAAAACAAAACAACAGTCCTCCAACTGGAAACATTCAATTTAGATCCCAATTCTGAAAAAGGAGACATCAAAGACTGCAGCAACCATTGCATTAATTTCTTACACACATAATATCATGAACAAAGTTTCACAACAAAGACTATTACCCTATATGAAATGAAAAATGTTCAAGCTGGATTCAGAAAAGGAAGAGGCACTAGAGATTATGTTGCAAATTTATGTTGGTTACTGGAACATATCAGAATAAAATCAGCTTGCATTTCATAGATTACAACAAAACCTTTTGACTATGTGGATCATCAAAATCTATGGTTGGCTTTAAAGGAAATGCATATGCCTAGATTGTTTTAATGCACAATTTATACTCTAGAAAAAAGGCCGCTGTTAGGAAAGAATATGGAGAACCAGAATGGTTTCCAATTGGCAAAGCTGAGGATGACTTTTGTCTCCCTATCTCTCCAATATGTATAAAGAAATATGGATTAGATTTAGATGAAGATGGAGTAAAAATTGGCGGAAGGAATATTAACAGTCTGAGATATGCAGATGACACCACATTACTGGCAGAAAATAGTGAAGACTTGAAACACTACCGATAAAGGTTAAAGCAGGAAGCGGCAAATCAGAATTACAGCTGAATATGAAGAAGAAGAAAATAACAACTACTGAGGAATTATACAGCTTTAAGGTGGATGATGAAGAAATAGAAATTGTTCAAGACGTTCTGTTCTTTGGCTCCATCATCAACCAAAATGGAGTCTGTGCCCATGAAATCATAAGGAAATTGAGACTGGGTAGGGCAGCTAGGAAGAAGCCAGAAATGATCCTTAAGTATAAGGATGTATTGCTGATGACCAAGATCGTTAATTCATGCCATACTGTTCCTCATCTGTAATCTGTAACATAATATGAAATGCAACTGAGGTTGTGGGGGAGTTCTGACTGATTCAGTGCCTACTTGATTGGCCATCTGTCCAATGAATGACCAGTAAGGTGTGCTGTCCTGCCCCTGGCCACCTCCCCATCCATAAACTACAAACGAACCATCAATTCCTTTTGGTAACTCCAGTTCCAAACAAAATGTATAGGAATTGTCCAGGCTATTTCAAATCATTAATGGATCTTTTTATTTCTTCACTTTATAATAATTCAAAATGTTGTAAATCATCCAAAATCATAAATCACAACCAAAACGGGTTCCTAGGTAAATAATATCCCGTGTTCCCAAACGTCCTCAGTGAACCATACCGCGTTCCAGCCTAGCCTGCCCCTCTCTAACCTCTCCACTTCCCACCCCGGGATAGTGGTAAAAGGCTGCCCAAAGGACTCATAGGGTCCTGAGCAGCCTTGGGGCACTCCTCTGCAAGCCCTAATTCATGGGAGGGGGGTTGGGGAGAGTCTCCCTACCTTTCTACCTTACTCTCTTCTCTCGTTCACTCTCCCTTAGTTCCTTTCCCTTTCTTTCTGACTTTTTTGTTCTTTGTCATTTTGTCTTTCTTTTTTTCTGTCTGCCTGTCTGTTTGCCTTTCTTCCCCCCTCCTTTCCCCCTTCCCTTCCCTTCCCTTCCCTTCCCTTCTTCCTTCCCCAAACTGGAGGTCCTAGCACCTGTTGCATTCCTGGGTACAATGGGCTTTGCCCCTAGTTACTATATATGGATGTGAAGGTTGGACAATGAAGAAAGATGACAGGAAAAATAGTGGATTCCTTTGATAAGTGAAGTTGGAGGAGAGTTTTACAGATATTGTAGACCACAAAAAGACAAATAAGTGGGCAGGAGTCCCTGTAAAATACAATCATACTAGGAAGTTTGAAGGCAGCAGGAAAAGAAGACCCACCATGAGATAGATTTATTCAATAAAAGAAGCCATGGCCCTCAGTTTGCAAGATCTGAGAACGGCCACTAATGATAAGATATTTTGTAGAACATTAATTCATACGGTTAGCATAAGTTGGAAGTGATTTGACAACAATGCACAGACACATGCATACAGCTTGGAACAGGAACACACTGGAGAGTAAGAATATCACATGAAAAGTGAAAATTCCTTCAGTTAATATGATACTAATAGATTTGATGGTTTCTCATTTTATTAGACATTGACCCATGCAAGATATTGCACAGTATTTTAAAGTCTACAAACTGATTAGAGATGCTTCACAAGCTGGTACAGTTTTTCACAGGTATAATTAGTTACAGGAAGATTTCACCTCAGTCTCATATTGCACATGTTACAGGATAACATTGGAATGATTCCTACTAAAAATAAGGTCACCTACACCAAGAGAGGCATGATTGAAGCAGACCTTGTTAAAAGCAAATACACATGGTTCCAGTTTGTGTCTGTGTACGATTTGCTAAATATATTTAGAGACACCAGTTTATGACCTGCTGTGTGAATACAATTGTATCCATGTGTGGAGCAAAGCAATGAAATGAAGACATACGATTGTCTTTATGCAGCCTTTCCTCTGCTATTCCGCATCTAATTGGGGGTGCAAAACTAATTACACCCTTGATGGCCTTTCCCCACAAAAGTTCCCTTTTAATGGCGTTTACTTATGATGCTTTGAAATGACACCCACTTCAGCGGGGATAGACTTTTACATGGCAACAGCTTTGTGTCTGACAAAAATTCACTGGATTCTGTGACCACCCAACAATATTGGTTTCCTGGTACATATATGTTGTTAAACACATCCAGTCTGGAAAAACATAAAATTGGCCAATATTTAAGGAGCTTTATGATATTCATTGCTGGCTCTGTTTTGATGATTATTTGGAATCTGATGATTATTTTCATAATATAATCATTTTCGTAATATATGTCAAGTTTTGTATCAAAGAGCGCCTTTGAAGGTTACCACAGCAGTTTTACCACTATGAGTTGTGGGGGACAGGGGCGGAAATGAGTCCCTGTGTTGGGGTTCTTTGTTTTAAGAATTCAGTATGCAGACTGACATTAGGATGAGGAAAATTGCATACTAGGGTATTAATATTATCCAAGCACTTTTTGCTTGAAACACCAGTGATATATTAATGAATTAAATAATCTGAAGTTTGCATTTCTGACCAAGAAATTCAGGGCAACCTTGTATGATGTGTTCCTCATAAAGGACAGGAGACTTATAGTGCTTTTGTAATAGTTGGTTGATTATTTACAGGTGTTTAAATGCCTATTGAGCAGTTATTCAGCAGCAATCATAAATGTTATGCCAGGCTCACAGCAACCTAAGTCTATTCCCCACAAAATACAAAACCAATGTGTTTTGTTTTTTCTAGCTCTTCACTCTACAGCATACAAAACTGGTTTAGCCCTACCCATCTGGTCTGACTCAGCTACTTAGGACAGCAAACAATAAATTGTGCTCACACTCCTCATCAATTACCAGATATACGTGTAGAGACATTTTGCATAACAATGACAGGATCCATTACTCTATGGCATCCAACAGTGGATACTCCATTCTTCACTGAGACCTTTCATCATTATTGGAATAGTAATTATTAGTAGTACTGAAAATAAATGGCTGCAAATCATGTCATTAGAAGGACAGGATGATTTGAGATTCTAACAGAAAGGGTCGATTGCCTGTGATTCCAGTTGGAAAGTTGCAGATGTTCAACATGCTATTCACTTGTGTTCAGACAGTATGCATCTGTTCAGTTATGTAAGAGAGATAATACAAATGAGCATTATCATACTCTTTTCCTGAAGCTTCTTTCTCAGTGCTGCCTGGCTAAGGACACAAAACAGTGAAATCTGTTTCTGACTGACAAATGTGATATGTCTTCCTGTGTATTTATGGCTTCCAAACTCATTTTTGTTAATGGCAAAGCAGATTCAAAATATGGAACACTTATTGTAATGTCCACTCTGGTTATATCTCCAACTCAGCCACCAAAGGGCACTGACCCTGGTTTATTGGCTGGAGCAAGTTCTCTCCTGGAGCTGCTGTAAGCTTCTCTGGTTGATGAACAGCCTGGGCCCAGCCAGGATGAGACCCAGCCATATGTGCCACAAATGGACAGACTGAAAGAGTGAACCAGATACTGGAACAGCGCCTCCGTTGTTTTATAAATTACTATCAGGATGACTGGGTTTTGCTATTGCCCCTGGCTGAGTATGCCTATAATAACTGTTCCCACTCCAGTACTGGGATGCCCCCATCTGAAGTGGTAAATGGTTACACACCCCACCCATTCCTGGCTCTTGAGCCCCTTCCAACAGATCCCTCTGCCATTCCACCGGGAGTGGCTGAATGGGCAACCAAGGTCCATGAGATGCAGGAGGGAGGAGGTTTCAGACACTCTGGATTCTGCCAAGGCAGACTATAAGAAATGGGCTGATAAGAAAAGATCCCAAGGACCCCAGTACCAGGTGGGAGATCAGGTGTTTATCTCTACCAAGCATTTGAAAAATCAGCACTCCAGCAAAAAAACTGAATTACTTGTTTGTGGGACCATTCACAATAATGGAAGTTTAAATGAGGTGGCAGTTTAGGTGGAGCTCCCCCCTCCCCTATAAGAAGGTACCTCCTGCGTTTCATGTAAGTTTGGTCAAGCCCTCACCCCCTCCAGACAAGTGGCACCTTTGGAACTGTCACCCCCGCCTATCATGGATGAGACCCATTATGAATTTTCAAAAGTACTTGAATCCCATTTCCAGAGAAAATGCCTACAGTATCTAGTTGCATGGAAAGGTTTCCCAGACTCTGCTGATGAGCGGGTGGATGCAGAGGATGTTGCAGCACCCCTTCTGGTTAGGAAGTTCCTTAAAGTATACCCCAATAAAAGCAGTCCTGGTTGAAAATGGGATGGGATGTGGCCTTTGTGGGGGCAGAATGTAATGTGACATGCTTTTTGAGTCTCCTGAGTTGCCCTGGAGACTTGACTTCAGGGCCTTGTGACCATTCTCGCTATGCTCAATCTTCCCCCATCCTTTGTAAATTACAGCCCACTGGATCTCCAGCTACCTCCACACCCCTCACTGCAGGAAGCTCTGCCTTATCAGCATATGGCTTTGGTTCCCAAGGGAACAGAATGATGGCCAGCAGGATACTTCCTGGCATCTGGGAAAAGATCATTCTGGATGTCTCCAGGTTTCATGCCTGAAAAGTTCAAAATCATGTAAGTTGCAAACGTACTTCATTTTACTAAGAGGTGACTTGCCCATGATGCTGTAACATCCAAAACACCTTTGCAGAAAAGCTGTTCAACATGGCATTTTGTTGGAACCTCAGGCAAATTGGTAAGAGATTCATCTCACATGGCTCAGAAAAATCTGAATTGTATTGCCTTCTACCCCACCAAAGTAAGAACAGCCAAACCTCATAGTATAACAACAAATAATCATCTGTTTTGTTACTCTTCTGGTACGAACCTGTATGTCACCATGTTGATGCCTTTGCATGCAAAGATGAGGTGGAAAGAAGATCCTGCAGGGGGCAGCAAGCTCTAGCTAGACAAGACTAGAGGACTTCGTTCCACAGGGGCTTTTCTTTGTCTACAGAATGCTATTCTTTGGCTTTTCTCCTGGAAAACTCTCTCAGCTAGGAAGATAGCTCTTCTCTTTCTATACAGTTTTGGTTCTACAAATAAAGCTTTTGTTAGTCTTAATCAGTTCAGTATGTTGACTGTTGAGCAGGCATTCTGCCAACACACCTTGGGTCAGTCCAGCCTACTTAGCTGTTTGAATGTGCTTCTCCTGGCAGATGCATATCTCTCTCATGAGTTCTCACTCCTGGTCTATAGCCACACCAGTTTTTGGTACTGTGCTCTTTGAGGACTCTGGAGGGTTCCCACTCTAACCTAAGTATGCAATTAAAACAAAAACATTCAAAACACTTCTTCATTCTGAGGCATTAGATCACTTTTTGACTTGTCTGCTGGTGAGGGGACTGAAAACTATAGTCTGTTGTAGGAGTCTGTTCTTTTTTTAATGTTCCATTTTGGAATATTGCAAGTCACCTGGAATATCTGGAAGGGTGCGATAGAAATGTTTCCTCCAATACACCTCAGACAAATATCTGTGCAAGGATACTAAGATCACCACCATAGGACTCCATGAAGAAAAGTTGCAGACACAAAGTCAGCACTGGCAAGAGAAAGAGATGGTGATCCTTCAGTGTATATATACCTCCTTCAATTTCAGGATTTCCACTAATGGAACAGACCACCCAGGGGATAGAAAGGAGGAGGAGTCTGGGGCACCAGAGGGTGGGCCAGCTGTTCAGCATGATCCCTTAGTACAGGATAAATGGCAAAATAGCCCCATGGAGTTACAAAGAAGAGTGCTGTACTAACTTCTCCCATGGGGCCCTGCAGCTCTTTGCAAGCGTGCAAACCCTATTGAGTGACAGCAAATCATGCCTAATAGCTTTCCCATCCTTTCCCAGATGTGCATCTGGCAAATTAATGGGACTGGGCTGAAAGTGAGCTCAACAGAACAGATAGGAGTCTGGGAGGATAAGATATATGAGAAGACATTGAGGAATCTACATTTATATAGTCTAGACTAGGAAAGATTCATTGAGGACATGGTAAAAGCCTATAAATACTTTCAAAGAAACAGCATAAATGTAGGGAAAGTTATTCACCTCATAAGGAGATGGGAAGACATGGTGCAGTGAACTGAAGATAAGAAAGATAATGTTTAGGCTAGATATTTGGGGATACTCATAAGGACATAGACAGAAGAAACTGTTATCAGAAGGTATGGCAGGATTGTGATCATAACTACCAATATATTAAGGGAAATTAAATGAAAAGAGGATGATGATTCTGCAAAAAAAAAAAGAGAGAGAGAGAGAGAGAGAGAGGCAAGAAAAGAGGCAAGCCTTCTAACATTGAAGCAGCCTATTTACAGTCTTTGGTTACTAAACGAAAGCATTTGATAGTTGTCTGGGACATTCAGGGGCTTTACGCACCGGGATCTTTGTTGCAAATTGGTCACTGAACAAAAAATCGCCATTTAAAATAGTGGAATTCGTCGTTATGCATACCTGCCTTTGTAGTGGAATCCAGTTGCGTTTTGTAGCGTTTCCCACAGCTTCCGGTCTCAGCAGAAAAGGAAGCGGTATTTCCAAGCTCGTCCCGCCCCTGGCCGTCAAGCAGCCAATGGGCAGCCGTTAGCATGCTCCCAAACAGCCCCTTTCCCTTTAAGAAAGGTTTTTTTTAAAAAAAAAAACAGACCCATTGTAACGAATCTGTGTAGATTCGTTGCAACGGAGAGACCCATCCAGCTGCCTAATGTGAGCTGTCGTTTGATCGTATGATCGTTGCCACGCTGCCTCGAGTGATAAAAAAAAAATCCCCCCCCCTCTCACGGGCCCGATTTTCGGCTGAATTAATGTGTAAAAAATAAAGGGACTTTATTTCAGCAAACGGGCTTTTATGTGGTTTGTGCTTAGTGACTAAAGGTGAAGGACTGAAGCCAGGGAAGCCTCTAAACAGAAAGAGGCTCGCTGGTGCGTTTATCCCCGCTCGCTCGGAGAAAAAAAAAATGGCGATCGCTTCGCCGGAAGTTTGGAGGACAGGCTCAGCAGGAGGGACTTTGAAGAAACCGCAACAATGTTAATGCACAGGTCTTTATCGCTAGTGTTGCAGATTGTTTGCAAGAGTGTAGCGCTTTCCGGAGGGTGAATCCACTTTTTGGGATTCCCCTGAAAGCGCTACAACGAAGCGCTTTTTGCTGATCGGTTTCAGGAGTGTTGCAGATTGTCTACGACGTCGTGCGTTATGGCAAATCAATAGCGTTTCCAATTGGCAACCATTGTGCGATTTTGAAGCCATGCAAAAAGCCCCTCAGAGTTCAAGAATTATAGTTCTTCCCACAACTTCTTGGGCTTCCCTTTTCCTCTGCATGGTGGAAAGGCCTCATGCATGGGAGACATAATGAAAGCCAGGAGATGAGTGGTGGGAACAAGAGCAATGGGGCCATGGCTTAGTGGGGAAGTGCCTGCATTGCCTGCAAAGGTACCTGGATTGGTCTCCAGCATCTCTGCTTAAGTGGATCCAGTTAAGTGGTATGAAAAATATCTGCCATTGAGACCTTGGGGAGCTGCGGCCAGCTACAGGACAGTTTAAACCCCAACAGACAAGTAGTCTGAAGAAGAAGCAAAGTTGGTTCTTATATGCCACTTTTCTCTATCTAAAGGAGTCTCAAAGTGGCTTACAGTTGCCTCCCATTTCCTCTCCCCACATGAGACACCCTGTGAGGGAGGTGAGGCTGAGAGAGCCCTGATATTACTGCTCGGCCAGAACAGCTTTATATGTGCTGTGGCGAGCCCAAGGTCACCCAGCTGGTTCCATGTGGAGGAGTGCAGAATCAAACCCGGCTAGCCAGATTAGAAGTCCACACTACTAACCACTACACCAAGCTGGCTCTTGGTGTAGCAGCTTCATGTATAGAAATAAGCCTCATTTAATTCAATGAGATTTGAAAGTGACTAGAATTGTTAAGATGAGTGAAACCAAGAAATTGAAGCAAAGGGGCTTGGATCCAGTGACTTTTACCAGTTCCCCTCTTCTGTTGTTTCTGGTGATCCCATGTGCCCCAGGGAAGTATTGGGAGGTATTTTGTGCTGCAGCAGGACAGGAGAGAGAAAGAGGAGGTGGTCTTGGAACAGAAATTTATTCCACCCAAGGAAACTGAGGATCCAAGCTGATGTCCTTCTTAAAAAATGTATTTGTGTTTGTTTGAAAATAACATTACATAGGACTACAGTATCTAGCAACTACTAGAGGTTACTTGAGAGAATCTATCACCAGTTTTGGAATATAAATAATAGGACCGGTGATAGAGAAACATTTCATTATGCCTAACACAATTTTACCAGATTGTTTATTTTGATTAGAAGAGAATTTTAGCTTCCGCTCATTGGTTCAGCATGTGTAATAAAATGAAGTTTATTTAATTTTCAAAAATAAGTAAAGTACAGTAGAGTTAATTAAAAGTTAATTACATTATAATGAATCAGTCATCCTCAGAATGCAAGGGTTATTCTGATGACTGTTGATTTAGTTCTTTCTCATACTTTTTCCATAGTCTTAGCTGAGGTCTGGATGTTCTTCAGGATTAAAGGGAAAAAAACCATTATGGTCATTGTCCTTTAATATTTCTCCCCTTTTAGTACTTTCCTCAGGCATCATTGCCTTTCAAAATTTGAACAGAATATACCTATAAAATGTCTTAGTAATTGTTTCATTTCCCAGCCACAACATGTATAGTTAACTTCGGAAGAATGACTGGGTGTTGGCTGTTCTGAGACCAACCTTTATAGGCCTTACAAAGGTCACTGAACTCCTCTTGGTGAACGTGCACCCTTAAACACAAGGCTCTGTACATATTGGAATTAGAGTGCTTTTACTGCTCATTAATTGATCATTAAAAAGATGTTAACTAATCACTCTCCATAAGACTTGGGTTTAATGCTCTCTCTGGCATGAAGCACCCTGAACTTGGCACCCAGCCACTTGAAAATTGTTAGGAGAAGCACAGTTCAAAGGTTCTACAGCGCGCACAGAATTATCCATGTTTAGATTCACCTTCTTTCTGTGCTGTTATGTAAGGAGTTGTAAAATCTGGTAACTTTTCTCCAAAAATGCCCTATTTGCTGGGAGTAAAACGCATTTGCTGTGGTTTTGCCCATTGCATTTTCTTTTGTTTTATCAGAGATCTGCCCAGAGGCAAAACAAGGGCCACCAATCTGGCTTTGCTGCATGTCAAGTCCTTAGATAAACAAATTGAAGGCCACCATCAAGAAACAGATTGAGACATGGGTAGGCAGTGGAAAGAGCTTCTTGATGACAGATGGTGGCCAAAACATGAATCCCAAGAGCACAGCCTCAGCATGGGATGACCAGCCACACAGAAATAATCAATGTTAATTGTGAATGGCTGATGATAACATAAACATTCTTTTTTGCAGGGGTGGGAGGTGGGAATGAAAAGGTCTGGAATGAGAAGTTACTGCAATGCTCAGTCAGGCCAGCTAGTGAGGGCTGGTGGGAACACAGATCCTGGTGAGAGAGGAGGGCATTCCACTCTGCAGGTATGAATTGGCTGGTGGTCCTGGGCCCTTGGGACATTCACCTGGCCTCGACCAGGGCCAGAGCTTTTTTAGCCCTGGCCCCAGCCTGGTGGAATGAGCTCCTGGAAGAGTTAAGAGCCCTGTCGGAGTAATCAGCTTTCCACAGGGCCTGTATGATGGAGCTCTTCCACCAGGCATATGGTTAAGGCCAGGGTGAGGTCCCAGACATACCATCAGAGGATTCCCTAGAGCAGGTAAGATCAGGACTCTCGCTCCTAAGGAAAGAGCTCCAGACTGCTATCTGGATCGGGGGGGGGGGGGGAGGAGATGGGGAGGTAACTCCAATGAATAGCCACTTTTTAATGTGTTGGGAATTTTAAGGGTTGTATGTTTTTATTAATTTATTGTAAACCACCGTGAGTCTTTAAGAGTTTTGGTATATAACTAAAGAATAAATAAATAGAATAGAATAAATAAACTATTTTTCTGTGTGCTCACTATGCAGTATTTCAGCTATTCTAGCATCATGTTTGTTTTGAAGTTTGTAACATGCTTGGTTGACCTTGGTTCACCTGTACACATCCAGGTTCATCAGAAGATTACCCTTAATATACAACAGATCATTTAGATCTCTGCCTTGGTCATGGCAGGAAAATTATGAGTGGAATTCCTTCACTCACTGCTCTCGTTTACCATTATCAGAAATGGAATTTATTTCTTGAGAATTCACTTGTTTAGATATAGCCATTAACTTCTTGAATTCTGTTTTCTCTGTTTTCAAACAAGGGCCAGGGCCTTTTCAGTCCTGGCCCCCACCTGGTGGAACGAGCTCCCTGAAGAAATCAGGGCCCTGCCTGAACTGCCACAATTCCACAGGGCCTGCAAAAGGGAGCTCCTCCACCAGGCATTCGCTTGAGGCTGACTGACTCAAAACATCTACAGGTCGTCACCCCCCCCCCCCCCAGACTGAGAGGTCGAACAAACCTAGGGATAGTCAATGTTATTGTTTTGTTGAAATGCTTTTCTAGTTGGTATATCATGATAGTTATCTGTTATACTGTTATATGTTCTATGTAAATATTCTTCAATGTTTAATGTAAACTGTCCAGAGCCGCATGGAAGGGCAGTAAAAAATCTAAATAAATTAAATAAATAAATATTTGATTTCTTGGTATTTTCATGTTACACTTCTGTGGGCCCTTTTGCCATTTCAGCCCTTGCAGGGACATTATCCTCTACAGGGCAAAGCTCTAGCAAGAGGATAGGATGGTTTGGGAAGACATTTCTTTCCTCTGAGCCTCTGCAGAGTGAAATTCTACAGAACCTTCTTTCATATTATGCCTCCTCTCTTTTTGATCAATAAAAAACGTGATTGGAAATAGACGCCAAATTCCGAAAAAAGAAAAAAAGAAAAGAAACAGATGGTTGGATTTCAGGGAGTAACTGAGTGAAATGAATGTAAGAGAGCCAACTTGGTGTAATGGTTAGGAGCACGGACTTCAAATCTTGTGAGCCAGATTTGATTCCCTGCTCCCCCACATGCAGCCAGCTGGGTGACCTTGGGCTCGCCACAATACTGATAAAGCTGTTCTGCCTGAGCAGTGATATCTGGGCTCTCTCAGCCTCACCCACCTCACAGGGTGTCTGTTGTGGGGAGAGGAAAGGGAAGGTGATTGTAAGCCACTTTGAGACTCCTGGTAGAGAAAAGCGGCATATAAGAACCAATTCTTCTTCATCTTAAGAAAAATTCTCTGAACAACAGTACTCTTGTTTGATATAGCAGGATCCGCCTTTAAGAATAATGTTTATCACTCATCTGCTCCCCTTCTTGTTTCCAGCCAACCTGTGGAGACCAGAATTTTCTTTTGTATTGAGCTTCCTTTTATAGTGAGATTAGCCTAACCCTTGGCTAGGGTTCCCTTCCATATAGGACCTTACTGATTCAAACTGATTCTAACTTTGGAAACACCCATAGCCTTCCTCCCTTCAGTGGTTTGCCTGTTCAGCGTTCAGTGGGGGGAGGGCAGAACTTCTCACTGGCCAGTTAAGAGGTTAGCAATTTGTTGTCTCTGATGGGAGTGGATTTTTTTCAATGGCTCAGACCCACATATTGCACAGAGGTTATTTAAGAATATGCAAAGGTTGCTCCCAAGAACTATAAATAATCTGTCCTGATTAGTGCTGATATGTATGGAACTTTATCAAATTATTTCTTTTTCTGCAAAAAAAAAAATTGGGCTCTGTGGATTTTTTTTTAAAGTTTAGGAAGGATTGGTATCCTGAAAGCAGCTGCCACAGACAAATAAGGGTAAAGGTAAAGGTATCCCCTGTGCAAGCACCGGGTCATGTCTGACCCTTGGGGTGATGCCCTCTAGCGTTTTCATGGCAGACTCAATACGGGGTATTTTGCCAGTGCCTTCCCCAGTCATTACCGTTTACCCCCCAGCAAGCTGGGTACTCATTTTACCGACCTCAGAAGGCTGGAAGGCTGAGTCAACCTTGAGCCAGCTGCTGGGATCGAACTCCCAGCCTCATGGGCAGAGCTTCAGACTGCATGTCTGCTGCCTTACAATTCTGTGCCACAAGAGGCTCTTGCCACAGACAAATAAAATCATGCAATATGGGGGAGCCTTGCATCATGAAAGGAATACTTTCAACTAAGTGAGTCTCTGCGGGGAAATGTAGGTACATCAGCTATAATGAACTAGACAATGCAGCACTTGGTTTTCTTTTCTTTGCTTTTCTTTTTTTGAACTACAAGATTTGGAGTAACACAGCACTTCAGGATCCAAAATCTTCACAGAAACGAAGAACTTCTGCAGACTATATTATCAGAAACGAACATTTGTGCTTCCCAAATCCTAACACAACGCAAACTGTGCTGCCCTGTTCAGTAATTTTGGTCATGAATGATGGCTCTGTTGAAGATCAGCAGGATACACACACTGTGGAGAGTGCCTTGCTTCTGAAAGCTAAGTAGGGAATTGTTGACTCAGTCTCTGCTGATGATCTTCTCATTGCTCCAGGCTCATAGTCTTTCCCTTTCCTTTCTTTCCTACAACAGAGTTCATTTCATTTGTAACATATCCAGAGGGCAGGTTTGTCCTCAAGGTTGACAGCACACACATAATAAATAATACAGTTTAATTTGAATTTTCTTTTTAAAAAAAGATCAATTTAAGGTGGCTATTAACTTCATTAAGGATTATAACAGCAGATGTGTTAAAAGAAAGTTCACAGTCAATTGTTTTGAGTAATTTACCACCACAAACAGCAGTATAGTTTTTGCTAAGCAAGTGCCTGAATTCTGTAAGTAAATAAATAAAATTAAATGATATGCAAATGGAATTTATTCATGAAAATGCATGGAAATATGTTTTCCTATGCAGGGCTCAGAGTGCTTATCTGTCTCAGCTGGACTTGAATATGGCCTGATCTGGATAGCTCAGGCTAGTCCAATCTTGTCAGATCTTTAAAACTATTCAGGGGCGGCCCTGGTTAGTATTTGGATGGGAGACCATCAAGGAAGCTTAGGGTCATGATGCTGAAGCAGGCAACAACAAACCACATTGGAGCACTGTAAGTCACCTGTGACTTGATAGCACTTTCCACAGCATAGGCAAGATCAAGCCAGCTATTTTTTCTTATCGCATCCAGTTCCGCACCTTACTATAGCCCTTGTCCCACATAGCTTTAGTCTACAAAGGTAATATAATCTCCAATGTAGCTCTTGTGGTCACGGGGGACCCCATCCTCCCTTTTCTACCAGCCAAACATAAAGCAAAAACAGTTGGATCTAACCATATTCAGAGGCAACAAGAACCGGAATAGATTATTCAAGATTGGAGAAAGACCTGCTTTCGTCTGAAGACACTGAATAGGCCCAAAGCTTCCCTGGTTCTACAAATCAGCTGCAGCATACCTGCGTACCTCTATCAGAGAGTCACAAAACAGCATGCAAAGCTGATCTGTGGAAGGAAGCAGTGAGAGTAGTTAGGAGTTACAGCAGAAATGGCAAACAAGAAATTAGTCCCCACCGATAGGTCCCCCACCCAGAGCTGTTAATGGGCCACAGGAACTTGGTAGGTGCCAGAGGAGACTGCAGAGGAATGGAAGGGAGGGCCAGGTGCAGAAGAGCAACCAGACAGCACTTCCCCAGCTTTTTGGTCAGGAGAGATTCTTTGGAAGACAGGGGGAAGGTGTATGTGATGGCAATCTCCTTAGGCCTGCATGAACTGAAGACTGAGGAAGTCATAGGAAGGCTAGAAATCCCAGTAGCCAGATCAGTGGATAAGAAACCAGCCAGTCCAATGGTACCCACCCATGTGAAAGAAAGTGTGGAGGAGTCCAGATGTGTCCTACCTCCATGGAGCTGATATCTGGGAGAATGAGGGAGAAGAGACCAGACCTATTCTGAAAACTCAAGGGAAAGGAAGTTGGTTACAGTGGGGAGGGAGAAGGGTGCAGAAAACCCCTCTCCCTTGCTCTGTTCTGAAGTTCTTTTGGGTCAAGCCTTGCTAAAAGGGAATGTTGGAGGGGTCAACAGTTCTGAATCCCAACTACACCTCATGGGAGATGATGGTGCCCCTGAGATCTAGGATTATGGGAGAGGGAGAGGAAAAGAATCAGGATGATGGCAGGAGTGTGTAGAGAGAATCTTTTTATCCTGCTTCCCTTTGGCTCCTTGGAAGATCATTCCACTTAAAGGGCCGCTATTTTTGGTCTAAGGAAATGTGCATTCTTTCAAAAACTCATGCCTTTAATTAATCTTTGTTGGTTTTAAAGGTGCCATTGGACTCAATTTTTGTTGTGCTACTTCAGACCAACACGGCTATCCACTTGAATCACTCCATTGTTATAGTTGTATCAGTTGAGTGTAAATAGTGAAAATATGGTGTGAAATGGCATTCAGCTGGAATTACAAAGGTGTGAATAAAACAAAAGGAAGAAAAGATATCAATAGCAATTAAAACAATGAGCAATGGACCAAGGACTAAGACAATAAACAAAATAAAACAAGAAACAAAATATGGCGATATCAGCTCATTCCTAAACAAAACCTCAAACTTTAATAGGAATAGTCAGCAAATCTATTTTATACAAGATAATTCACAGTTCTTCCTATAAACTTATGAATTATATTTAGTTTTAATGATGGTCAAGAAGAAGGCCTGGAATCAGGGTTTATTAACGCGTCGTAGGATTCATTATTGTCATTGCACAGGAAAGGATAATTTCCCTAAGAGAAATGGTGACATATACACAATAAAGTCCCTGTCCCTGTCATGACAGCTCAAGAGCATGCCATCGTTACCACCTATGTCACACGGCAGGTGTGCCTGCCATGCGGGTGACAGCCGCTGACTCCTCTGATCAACACATAATTATCTCTGAATAAAAATGCACGTGGAAGTTAGCTGGACATAATGGATTGAGGACCCAGGGCAAAAAAAAAAAAACTGTCTTTGTAGTGTCACACAGCACCACCTGGGGGAAGGAGAGGGTTAAGGAGAACAGCAGGAGCTTTAGCAACCTTGAGAAACCTCCTGAAACTGGGCATCTATGAGGTTATCGTGTTTATCCTCCTTGTCTTCTTTTGGATAGAAGAGGTCACTTGGTTAATAATAGGATGCCCCTGATGGAAAAAGGTCTTACTGATCAGTGCTATTCTCCCCTGATCCATTCATATATTTCTCTTACAGTATCTGTAGGGCTTCCATTTGCAGAAACACCCCCCTTCCCCCGAGAAGATAATAAATATCATATCACAAGGATGGCAGTGCTCCTTCATGGAACACTGACTGTTTATTAGAGGCAAAAAAGTTTAAGAGAAATGCTAACAATGTTCATTAATGGCCTGCATCCAGGTTTAATGAGGCATGTCAATATGCGGACTGGGCAACATCAGTGGCATAATAGTGGTGGTAAATGGGAGTAATTGTATCCAATTGTACAGCGCAGCTTCCAGGAATGAGCCCGAACTGCCAACTGACAATGACAGAGCAATTATGGGAAGGCAAGCGAGCTGTGTCAAATTAGCACTTGGTGAGAACTCATTTTTCAGAGATGGGCTTGCTCTACAACACCACAAGTGATAGCTACTTTATTGTGAGTGATAGGAAGACCAGCACTTAGACTGATGTTCTGATTTGTCAATAGCTTTATTTGAAAGCTTAGTGTCACAAATATATAGAGATATTCAAGTGGAGAGGCACACTGCTCATGATCCGAAGGATAAGGATGTTGTGGAGAAGGTCATCTGTCAGTGTGAGCTGTCAAAGAGAGATCACACTCTATGAAAAGGGAACATTCAGCTGACTTAAGTAATTACCTTTGACTGAGATTTGAAGATGTCTTCTTTTGTTGGCCTACATTGACTGCATAATTTATAATTTACCACAATCAGCAAAGGGCCAGAAATTGTAACTAAGAAAATCCTCATTTTATTCCTCAACATGTTACAGTTACTGCTTTAGAATGGGAAAGCACCAATATTAAAAATGCCATTTCCTTTAAAGGACAGAAGAAACAAAACAAAAAAAAAAGCTCAACAAATCCATATATTTATTTTGCTTTTTTCATAGTTATAATGTAGTCTCCTTCATGCTATAAATAACTATATTATTCACATGGTTTTATGAAACTTGCTTTGTGAGGTTACTAGTTGGAGAGGATTACGGGATAATAGAATTTTGCTTTTCCAATACAGAAGAGTGTTTATTTTAAAAAATATGAATAATGTGGAGTCTTAAACACTGAAAGTGGAATCCCCAGCCTATTTTGAGGGACAGATCAGTTTGATATAAGTGTCAGAGCAAAGATGGGAAAGAAAATATGGTGGCAAATATTTTTGATGTTTACGTATTAATTGGATTTTTATTGATAACTTTTTACTGTGAAATATCACTGGATCAATGCTCAAAAAAGTAATTCCTTAGCCTTTAATAATCTTATAAACAAAATATAATGGGTGACAAATTGTGATTTGAGATATAATCAATATGTCTGTTTTTTAAAATCTTAATACGGGGAAGAAAGATATAGATGTGCAGTGACATTTTATTAACTGAAACTATAATAAAATGGTTATCACTGGCATTTAAAAATTTTTATTCCATCTATATCATAGGGGCACACTTATTTTCATTTCATTTGTTAGATTTCCTGTTGGGGATCATTCAGTGTCAAACCTTCAGCTTCACAGGGGATCATTGCTTCTCTGGGAGTGGCTGGATGATTAATGTATTGTAACAAAAGAGAGCCAAGATCAACATGCCTCCTGCCCAAAAACTACTGTTTAATTCCAGGTGTATTGATTAGCTGTAGTGTTATTGACAAAAGAATTAATTTAAGTACTTTAAGTCAATGTTACTTCAGTTGAATACCTACCTGTAGGCATATGGAAGCAGCAGTACAAAACTAGTCCATTAATATTATGTCAGTGTATTGGCATAAAGAGGTCTGAACATATTTAAATGACCATTGGACTATTTTTGATGTGGTTGCATGGCTGATTAAGCTCCAGTGTTTAAAGTTTACAAATTATAGAGGACCACCAGTGCAGTCCTAAGCCCATGGCTTTATAGTGCATAGGAATGCATTGCAAGGTTGCTGATTAATGAAAGGCTCCTTTCATTTTAGAGATTTGCCCGAAATGTTCTCAGTTTAAAGCTATGCCAATTCCAAAAACGTTTATTTTTTAAGTTTCTGAATCCTTTAGGCCATTCAACTGCATGCCTCTTTTGCCTTCTCCCCAGCCATGCTCTAACTGTATAACTGTAAAAAGCTGTTTAATTCACAACACCCATGGCAGAGTAGGGGTCCGTCATCTATTCTATAGTGAATTTGCCACTTAATAATGGAATAGAGCATCAAAGTGCCACTTAGGTCTAAAATTGTATGTATAACTGTCAAAGTGGTAAGGTTTTTAATTTTTTTTTTACAGACAAAGGTGGGGGGAACCCTTGATTTGTCTTTACTACTGGAATGTGGATTTGTCAGCCAGGTTTTGAAATCACAACAGCATTGCTTGCATCCCCAGCGAGATGTCGAAAACTTGACAGGTACATATTTTTTCAACTACAAGGACTTCTATAATGAAAACTAAATACACAAATCTTTCCCCCCTCCCCTCCCCCTTCTCTTGACACATAGTTGTTGCCAATGGGATTTAATGGTCAGGTTCAGGTTGTCAAATAACCAATGAGCAATCTAAGCAGTCAGTTTACAGATATTCAAAAGTGAAAATGCCTGGCTTCTTGTGATAGAGTGGAAACATTTGAGTATATAATTAACTAAGTGAGCAACTGGAGGTACTTAATCTTCCCCCTAATGGCAAGTTCAGCCCATCACAGTGTATCTCGAGGGGACAAATTCTGACTCTATTTTTGTTCTCCAAGGCCTTTGGGTTGTCATTGCTCTTCCTTATTCATCATTTCTTGAAGTTCTGACATGATTTCATTCATCATTAATCAGTCCTCATAAAATTAATAAGGTAAAGTTAAGTTTATCCTGAAGGACTGTTTATCATCTGCTGTATTTTTAAGAATCACCAGGCTTTTCCTCATCAGGAGACTAGATGTGGTGCATCAATGTGTGTAATTTGTCTGTATACTTGTGTATATAACTTGGATGTGAACTGGATTACAAAAGTGCTGCTCTGCAACAGAAGACACTTCTACCAGCACAAAGAAGGATATATGACCTTTATGAATCTACCACTTGAGTTGTGCTCAGGTACTTGGGTCTGGCCCTTTCTCTGTGTTATGAGATGACAATTAAATTCACCCTTCATTCTTTGACTGCAAAGGAATCAGAAAGAGAAGAGACTGCTACAAGAGTCTGCTGGCAAACTGTGTCTCAGCATGGACCTTCCCATTTGTGCTTTGTTTTCTTTCTCAATTTCTGTAATTGTGTCTAAATGGAATCCTGACTGAATTCTTTGACTGTTTCTTACTTAAGAGCCCTGTTGGATCAGACCAGGTGGTCTATCTCATCCAACATTCTTTTTCACAGACCGATTATACGCCAGGGTGGAAAAGCCAGGCTGGTGGTGACAGGGCAGTGGGGCCAATCACCGATCATACAAAACTTCGTTGCCATCCCGGCTGCCTCCCAGCACTGGCCTGAATCAGGGCCTCAGATGGCCCGTGGTAAGGGAATGCAGATACTTCCATGTCATGCATAAATGGTCACAGTGGCCAACCAGTTACCATACAGTGTCAACAAGCATGGCATAGAGACCATGGATTTCTGATGAAAGCTGGAGCTTCTTTTGTGCAGCCCTCCCCTACACCACAACATTTCACATGTGATCATTCTTCATAACACAGCAAACCATATTATAGAATTTCTGTTTCAAGAACTGGTGTTGTGTGTTCCTGGTTAGAAAGGTGTTGTCACCTTTTTCTTTGCAGTCAAATGATGTCAGGGTGTCATTAGTCTGGCCCATCTTTGCTCTTTCCTTTCTCTTACTCTCCAAAATGCAGGTGTGTGAAGTTCATTCTTGGTCCTTGTTGGTATCTTTGTTGGTCTCTGGCAGGATCTAACTATCAGTTTTTCAGGATTGCTTCCTGCTATCAACTGCAGTTGGGAAAGGGTGAAGGAATTTAAAGCAGGGCTGGTTTCAGGTTTTTGTAGGCTCTAGGCAAGAAACTATAGCCAAGCCCTCTTTCTCATTTTGAGTCCCTGATGGAAGGAAAGAAAGGAAGAATATAAATGAAGGGGAACCCTCCCCCCTCCAAATATCTCAAAAGAATCCTTAGAGGTAGATTAGAAAAAGCTATAGTGCCTGAGTAAAGATTATATAATGAGACTAGATTAAGGCTGAATGATGGACATTTTAAAAACATAGTCTTAAAGATCCTTGTCTAACATTATCAACAAGTGATTTGGAGATTTCACAAAATGTCAGCTAAGGGTGTACAATTCAAATTTCCTCCCAAGGAGGCAGATTTCTGGAAATTTTGGCTTTGGATGTTTAAGAACACACATAGGGGAAGGTATGAAAATGGCGTTGGCAGCGAAGCCTCTGTTTTGGGCAGCCATGTCTAAGGCAAACAACTCCATCAACTTCAAGTTTAGATTAGGATTGCCAATTTGCCAACTCTAGGTTGGGAAGGATCTGGAGATTTGGGGGCACAGTCAGGGATGGATGAAGTTCGAGAGGGGAGGGACCTCAGCAGGGTGCCATGCCATAAAGGTCACCATGCAAAGCAACTGTTGTCAAAAACTGAAGCATCAGATAACATAAAATGCTTTAATTTGTGACTTTATTTCAAATAATCCAATAATCCAATGGTCTTGGATGACATAAATCATACTAATGCCACTCTCTAATATTCCACAGCATAGATTTCCCTCCAAGAGAAGTGATCTCTAGAGGTCAGCTGTAATTCTGGGAGATCTCCAGGTCTCATCTAGAGGTTGGCAACTCTTTTCTGTACAGTTTTACCCTGGCTTGCTCCAAGGTCTCAGTTCCCCAATTCCACAGTGCCAGAAGGAGGCAGAAGCATCATCCTCAGTTTGTCCCCAGAAGGGGACTCCCCTCACAACCACTTCTTATCTCAGAAAGACACAGCTCCACCTTAAATGTCACTGCAGCTGTGGTAACTGTCCCCTTCCCTGGCTGCAGCAATTGCCAGGAGGGAGTCAATATGTCTCCATCCACAGACAAGCACTTTCCCCTGATGAGCTGCCCAGCAATGAAACCTCATATAACCTACCCGATTAGACTTCAGTTGAAGGATTCTTGTGACCTTCTCCCTGCCTTCTTTCGCAGGATAGAGAGAATCATGCAATTTAGTTCTTAATTTCTGTTTTAATGTTTTAAAATATGTTAATTTAATAGCATTCTTAGATCTATGTCTTATTCTGTTTATGCAATTGACTATGTTTTGAGCTGTATTAAGTACCCGGAGAGAGGATAGCAAATAAATATAGGCCTGTAAAATTTAGGCTTTCTTTCTGTCCCTTGCTTACCAAGTGTGGCAAGCAGTTTGCCCTATGTGCAGTAACAGGACAGACTGTACATCACATTAATATGTAAAGCTTTTGTCAGATGAGAAAAATCACTATTGGAGATAACCTCCCCCCACCCACACACTTCTGCCTCATATGATTGATAAATTTCTATGGCCATTATCAGTATTTTAATATAAAGATGTTTTAAATCTTAATTTACATTTTTTTTTTATTTTCGGGATGTTACTTATGTGATTTTACCTATGTTGTGAGTTGTGATCCGCCCTCAGTGTCTCAAAATTGAGCTTTTATTCCACACACACACACACACACACACACACACACACACGTATATGTATGTGTATGTGTATGTGTATGTGTATATGTATATGTATATGTATATGGACAAGAAAGGTGTTTTGTGTTGTCGTTGGGAAGTCTGGGTAGCTCAAGGTTATATGGCTGGGCTAATAGGATGAGATACATGGTTAAACATTCAGTCTTCTAAGACAGACTCATAAAGCAGCAGAATGAAATATTGCTGAGGTGGTAGTCAAACTATGGCTCAGGAGTCACATCAGTTTGACTTGTTCCAATGCAGTTCCCAGACACTGCAAGGAAGAGACAGTTCATGACAGATTTTTGCCCTTGTGTCATTCTCCTCCCTTCTTTTGACTCTAGCTATACCCTATAATGCTGATAATATTAGTGGATTTCTGCATTCCTTTGCCACATGCTGACTGAGGGCCTAAGTCACACCAGGCCCGGGACTGCCCTGGGCAGCACCGATATTGTCCAGAAGCAGGGATTAGCCCCATGACTGAATGAACGCTGGCCTGGCCTGAATTCCTGGTGTAGAAAAGTTCTTTGAGACACTTTTGGATAGTGAAAACTAAAGGGTATAAAACCCAACTCTTCTTCAAAATTTATATCATATGTTTATGCCTTCACAAAGGCATTGTAGACAACAAATTTAAAATTACATAAGAAAATCACATTTTAAAACCATTTTAAAAAGAACAGCAACACATCATTAAAACAATGAAAAATAAGATTGAATATCTTTAGCACTTGGCTCTTTTATATATTTGTAAAAAGCCCTCCTGTGTGGAGACTGTCTGGGCCCTGTCCAGGTCCTATTTGGCCCTGTCCCCAACCCACCCCCAACAGTCCAACCAGCCCAATCAGGCTGCATCTCCTGCCCAATTAGGCTGTGTCTCCCACCCCTGTCATGTCCAACAACTCCACTCACTTTGCCTCAGACCACAGACAGAGCTGGCAGGTGGCTGGTGTGCACTCCCTCCCCCTCCCTTCAGGCCTGCTGTGAAGGAGCCTCTGACAGCCCCTGAATGAGGGGAGGGAGGCGTTTCTAAGAGCACTGTAGGGGAGTCTGTGGGGGTGCTTTCCTTTTGATGAGGGGGGAACCTTTCCACTTCTGCCAAATGGTTGGCTGATAGGGAGGCCACAGAAAAGCTCCTTTTCACATAAAATACTGCTCTGTCCTGCCTTGCTGCTGGAGGGAAGACGCAGCCAAGCAACTCTCTGTAGATGTGAGGCCTACCACAAAGGGTTTTTGTGCAGGTGAAACTAGATGCTGTTGCAGAGGTTCTTTTGCCTCCTGTTTCATCTGCATAACAACTGTGCAGTAGGCCTCAAATCTGCAGAGAGTTGCCCAGAAGAATCACATATGGCTGGGCTGTTTCTTCCCTCCAGCAGTGAGGCCGGCCAGAGCAGTATGTAAGAAGGGGCTTTTCTGCCAGACCACTCTCAGAAGGAAAGCACACGTACCTCCACAGACTCCTCTGCATTGGTCTCAGAAACGCCTCCCTCCCCTCAGTCAGGGGCTGTTAGAGGCTCCTTCACAGCAGGCCTGAAGGGATGTGGGAGGGAGAGCACTCACTAGCCACCTGCCAGCTCTGTCAGTGGTCTGAGGCAAAGTGGGGGAAGTGGTTGGATGCGACAGTTAGGCCTGTGCAGCCCTTTCTGTAATTTCAGGAGCTCTCCAGGCCCCTCCTGGAGTTTGGCTACCCCTGGGTTGGAAATACTGGAGGTTTGGAGGTGGGACTTCAAAATGGTACAATGCCTTAGAGTCCAGCCTTCAAAGTAACCATTTTTGCCTGCAAAGCTGATCATTATAACTATAATCTAGAGCAGTGGTTCTCAACCTTCCTAATGCCACGACCTTTTAATACAGTTCCTTATGTTGCGGTGATCCCCAACCATAAAATTATTTTTATCATTGTAATCCTTTTTGTCTGGTTTTGCCTGGAGAATATGGCTGCTTTCTCGGAATGCCAGACTCCAGGTGGACCCTAGGGATCCCCTAGAATTACAGCTCCTATGCAGGTCACAGAGAGCAGTCCCCCCCTGGAGAATAGGGCTCTTTTCTTGGGATGCCAGCCTTCAGGTGGACCCTAGGGATCCCCTGGAATTCCAGCTCCTCTCCAGGCAACAGAGAGTAGTTCCCCTGAGGAAAAGGGCTGCTTTCTCGGGATGCCAGCTTCCAGTTGGGGCCTGAGGATTCCCTGGAATCATAGCTCCTGTGCAAGCCACAGAGAGCAGTTCCCGCTTGAGAGTAGGGCTCCTTTCTTGAGATGCCAGCCTCCAGGTGTGGCCTGGTGATTCCCTGGAATTACAGCTCCTCTGCAGGCCATAGAGAGCAGTTCTGCTGGAGAACGTGGCTGCTTCAAAGGGGAGAGGGACTGTATGGCATCATCCCCACTGAATCCCCTGTCCTCCCCAGCCTCTAAGCCCCTAATCCCCAAGAGTTCTCCCACTTGGATCTGCCTCCCCCCACCCAGCACAGGGTGGAATTTTTGTAATGTGACTATCCCATGTGGATTAGGGCAGGGGGACATTTCATTGTCTGTGGCCTAATTCACACAAGAAGGGAAATAAGGTTGAACGCAGAACGGGGAGGAATTGGCTGCCATGTAATCTCCCCCTAAGAAGAGTCTCCAGTCTGATTTTCCCTTCACATATCTGAAGACATGGCTCTGGAAACCTCATCTGTAACCACTATGCCACAATTTCAAACTGTCAATCCTCTCCCACACTCAACCAATGTTCCAAATCACAGTTTCCTGACACCCATCTCTCCACACCCACACCCTCATTTGCCACCATACCCCACAACACACATATTCAAGCTCATGGCCTTCCAAACTGGACAACCCCTCCCCGTCCTCTTCCCAATGTCAAGCTCTTTCTATCTTAATCACTCTCTTCTTTTCTATCTCCATCTCTCTTTGCTATTTTCCCCTTCCCTCCCCGCTAGTGCCCATTGTATCAGATACAATGGGCTTTAATTCTAGTACATACAATAAAATAGCCATACATAAAAGGAACAACAAAAAACACGGCAAAAAGGAAGGGATTGCTGAGGGAATGCCATATGTATATATTAAAAAGTCTTCACTTAGAAGGAGAATTAAGCAGGGGGTTTTAAGTGTTTTAGGAGGGAAGGCAGCATGGTATAGCTCAGCATTGTCAGATTTCAGAAGCTAAGGGTTGGTAAGCACTTGGGTGGGACATCACTAAAGAAGATTCCGCAGAAGAAGGCAATGACAAAGCTCCTCTGCAAGGGATCTTTTATATAACCTAATTGATCTGTAGCAAGAATGAGGGTACCATGACTGCTTGAGCATTCTCTTTGACTTGCTCGGCGAGGGCAGGGGAGGGGGGGAAGATGTTTCCCTGTCCTTAACATAAAGCCTGCCTTATCAAACTGGGTGTCTCTCAAATTGGATATCCCTTTTCAGTAACATCTTGATGAGGTATATATCACCCTTTTCTCTCATGATTGTGATTTGACAGTACTTATATGCCGTCTTTTTGGAGTAGTTGGCTGTAAGACATTGACAGCAATTCTATGAGTTGTCTACTGGGGAAAGTAATAAGCAAGCATTTATAAAAAAGAATGAGTGAAGGGAATGTCTAACATATGAACTCCTCATTAAGGTCTAACAGAATAAGACCATGTTAAGGTGGGTAGTCATATTGGTTTGAAGCAGCAGAACAAAATTTGACTCCAGTGGAACCTTTAATACCAACAAAGTTTTATTCAAGGAATAAGCTTTTGTGTGTATGGACACTGTATCTGAAGAAGTGTGCATATGAAAGCTTATACCTTGAATAAAGCTGTTGGTCTTAAAGATGCCACTGGACTAAATTTGGGACCAGAATCAGCAGAATAAATCCTCCATGGCAAAAACAACAGCTGGTGGGGTTGTTTTACCACAAACTGATTAAGGATTTAAGTTCTTTAAGGCTGATACTGCATGGGCAGAAAAGGCTGGGATGGCGCTCGTATGGAAGTGAGGCTAATTCCCGCTTCCACATGATGTTGCTGTTGAGCCGGCCCCCGCCAGGGCCTGGCATGCATTAGGCCACTGCTGTTCCCCTTAAGCACTCCTGGGACAAATGGGGCCTAGCCTGGTGCAGGCCTGTGTGGACTGGAAGAACCAGGCCTTTCAGGCCCAGCTCTTTCCAAATCTATGGAAGTGCAGAGAGGGCAAAAAATGTCTCACTCAGCTCCACAGTGCTTTGCGGTGCTTCGTGGCTGAATGGGAGATTTTTTTTTGCAGGAAGATGGGATTATAGTCTCACATAATATCACCTTCCTCTTAAAAAATTCTCACCACTCCCCTATGCTGTGGAATCTTTCCACCACAGCTGTGTCCCCTGCAAGAATGCATTTTAGTGGTGGACTGGGTCCACTGCCAAACTGTATCCCTTGTGGGGACACAGATAGCAGCAGTCCAGCTCTGCCAGTAAAATATGTCCCCCATGGGGACACAAGAAGCGGTGGAGCATACTGCTCTGCCACAATGCACTGGCAGCATCTTCAGTGTGGAATCAGCCTAAAATTGATTAAGGAGTTAAGCTCTCTAAATCCTTAACTTCAATATCCTCCAAGTATTATGAAAATAAATGTCTTTCTGCATTTTCAAACAATGTATAATAATACAAGGCAGCTAACAACAGTAAAATATTTGCAGGGACAAAGTGGGATTAAGGAGTTCTTCATGTTTCCATAACCAAAATAATATTTAGGTGTCATGAATGAAGTTTCTCAGAAATTTCTCAGTCATTTGGATTTCTGTATAGGCAAGACCCCAAATAACAACTTGGTGTAGTGGTTAGTAGTCAGCTTGGTGTAGTGATTAGGACTATGGACTTCTAATCTGACAAGCTGGGTTTGATTCTGTGCTCCCTGACCTGCAGCCAGCTGGATGACCTTGGCCTCACCACAGCACTGATAAAGCTGTTCTGACCGAGCAGTAATATCAGGGCTCTCTCAGCCTCACCTACCTCACAGGGTGTTAGGGTTGGGTACTCTGACCTGAAGCAGTTGTCTCAGCACCAGATCAGGCCCATTCCAGCAACAGATCAGTTCGAGGTGGTCTAAGGCTGGTCCCTCTGCTGGAAAAGCCAGAGCTTCATGCTGAGGCATCGAGGTGCCGAGGCAGCAGCTTCAAAGCAACGGACTTGCCTTCAGCAGGCCCAGCTGCCCCGTCGAAGCTGTCCTCATGTGGTATGCTGGCAAAGTGCACCACTGATGCACCATGCTCACAATGAGAAAAGGGGTAATGGGACATAGTAGGAGTAGGAGTTACATCGACATACTCTCATGATAAAGAGACAGATTAATTTATGTCATATAAATGGTAAATGATTGTATTCCCTTCCTGTCCGAGCCCTTCCATGGCCATATTATCATATGATTTAGTGCTTCTGGTGGAGAGAAACAAAAAGCTTATGAAAAATTAGACCACCATCCAAGTATGGGTGGCTGACAGAAAGGGGTAGTGGACTGTACACTATGGAAAACTGTAGTAGTGGAAAGAAAATACTAACATTTTGTTCCCAACCCCATCAAAACAATCTGAGATAAATGTGAAAGAACCCTGTACTTTCCTAGGGCTTTCTCATACATTTGAGGATGGCTCCCCTCATATTTTGAGAACTAATTTTTAAAATTATCAGATCCTCTAGCTGAATACTTCCAAGTGGGTCAAGTAGGCTAGTTACTTACCCTAAGGTGGAGATATATTGTTATTGCTGTTTCTAATAATGAAATAATAGTTATCATTTATATACCCTTTTAATTATTCAAAGTTATTTCCATACATTATCTTGAAATTCTAACAAAACTCCTGCAAGATAGGCCAGTGCTATTATTACTATACTAGGGGCAAAGCCCGTTGTATCCAAGAATACAATGGGCGCTAGAGCTTGGCAGTGGGAAGAGGAAGGGGAGGAGTTGTCCAGTCTGTAAGGTCATGGGGTTCAATGTGTATGTTGTGTGGGAGGTTGTGGTGGCGTGGTGGCAAATGAGGGCATGGGGTGTGGAGATATGGGTGTCAAGAACCTGTGGTGTGGAATGTTCATTGAGTGTGGGACAGGATTGACCTTTGGGAATTGTGGCATAGTGGTTACAGATGAGCTTTCCAGAGCCATGTCTTCAGATATGTAAAGGGAAAATCGGACTGGAGACTCTTCTTAGGAGATTACATGGCAACCAATTCCCCCCAGTTCTGCGTCATTTCCCTTCTTGTGTGCATTAGGCCACAGACCCCAAAATGCCCCTCTGCCCTAATACACATGGGGTAGTCACAGTACACAGGTGTCCACCCTATTCCTTCTTTTCCATTTTTTCACTGTTGATAAAATGTTATGTGCCCACATGCTTCTTTCATGGTTTCTCCTTAGAAGAAGAACGGATTTTTGTACCCTGTTGTTTACTACCCAAAGGAGTCTCAAAGCGGATTACAAACACCTTTTCCATTCGTCTCGCCATAATAGTCAACCTGTGAGGTATGTGGGGCTGTGAGAGGTCTGAGAGAACTGGGAATGGGCTTCAGTGACCCAGCAGGCCTCATGTGTCTCAAAGCATTTTCCAATTGTCTTCCCTTTCTCTCCCCATAGCAGACTCTCCATGAGGGAGGTGGGGTAGAGAGCCTCACAAGGAATCTGGCAACCCTAAGAGGAAGACTCTCTGTGCACAGCAGTCTTGACCTTAGTAAGGTTTTTTTATACTGTTTTTTTATTTGCCAGGCCAAGGTTGGAAAAAGTCAAGTTAGTTCCCATGTGTCTCCAGCCATCTACTTGTTCACTATTTACAGTTTCAGGCTGTAAATATTTATTTAGATCTTCCTGCACTTTCCAGACTCACAGGACTGATGCTGGTCTGCCTGTCTGTGCCTTACCATGCAAACAGTTGCTGGTAAGGGCTGGCCATAGCCCATAGCCCAGGAGGGACACACCTGCACCACTCCCTCCCAACTACAGGCAAAAATGGCTTCTTTGAAGCCTGGACTCTGGGGCATTGTACGATTTTGAAGTCCCACCTCCAAACCTCCAGGAATATTTCCAACCCAGGGGTAGCCAACCTCCAGGTGGGGCCTGGAGAGCTCCTAGAATTACAGCTCACCTGCAGAGTATAAAGATCAGCTCCCCAGGCAGAAAGGGCTACTTTGGAGAGGGTTGTGGTAGAGAAGAAACATTTAAGGCCTCCCACACAGGTTGTTTTTGAATTGAAAGACTTGAGGCCTACTGCACAGGGTTGTTATGCAGATGAAACAGGAGACAAAAGAACCAGTTTCGTCTGCAGAATAACACTGTACAGTAGACCTCAAATCTGCAGAGAGTTGCAAAGAAGAAAGAAACATGGCTTGGCTGTGTCTAACCCCCGGCCAGAGCAGTATTTTAAGTGAAAAGGGGCTTTTCTGTGGCCTCCCTGTCAGCCAACTGTTTGGAAGAAGGGGAAAGCTCCCCCCCCCCTCAAAAAGGAATGCCATGAGGCTACCCTGCATTGCACTTGGAAAGGCCTCCTTCCCTCAGTCAGGGCCTGTCAGAGGCTCCTTCACAGCAGGCCTGAAAGGGAGGGAGGGGGAGGGATAGCACTCTCCAGCCTCCTGCCAGCTCTGTCAGAGTTCTGAGGCAATTTGTAGTTGGACATGACAGTTAGGATAGCCTTGGGGTGAAAAGGGTTGGTGCAGCCTCTGTTCTCATCCCCTTTGGCAGCCCTGCTGACCTCCTCTCTCTGTGGTGGTCAGGGGAAGACTGGCAGCCATGTCTCCAGATTGCCCTTGAACTCTGGTCTGTTCTGGTGAAGGCCCAACCGGAAGGCGCTTAGTGCCTTCCAATTGGCCCCTCCGCTTGTCAGTCCGGTGCCAAGGGGCCAATCTGGGAGTTTTGATCACGGACACAGCCCACCCCAATACCCTTACTGTTTTATTAAGAGGGAACAGATTGTTCATGAATGGTTGAGGTTGAAAGAGAACAAATTGTCAAAAGATACTTCACAAATTGGGGAAAAAGCAAGATTTATACTAGCAGATTCTAGATCACAGATCAAACATCAGATCTGAATCCTGCAGAACAAGTTAGTCGTATTCACATCAATACCATCTAAACCTGATTTAGTGGCAATGGTACACCATGTGCTGTACATAACCCATAAGTGAAATAGACCCAGTCCTGCAAAGAGGGCTTGGATAGATTCAAACGTAAATGATATGTGCACAGAAGCATCACCCTTTCTGGAACTGCCTGGCATCTTGATCTTCACATTTTATTTCACCGTGTGCTTCCTAACCCACTCCCTTCCTTTTCTTGCAGATACATCCACATGTTAGTGAACAAAGCTTTCAGATTCTCTTTTTTTAACTTTCAGCTAAATTTAACTTTACCCATCCAATAAAAAAGAAATAAGGGAGCCTTTATTATCTCCCTGGATTTCTGGGTCTGATACCACATCATAGTGAAGTGGTTATTAGAGACAATGGCCTACCAAGGTGAAGTTTGTAATAAAGCCTATTATGTGGTTTCACCATTGACACTAATGGAATGTAACAGTGATTTAGAATGATTTAATGGTTCCCAGGTTGTGCTCTAATAGTGCTCTTTATATTATGATGTATATCACAAAACCTAATGTGGCTGTTGTGATATATTGACAGTGCTCATGCTGGCTTTTTTTGGGGGGCGGAATTTTTTAAAGTGTCAAAAAGGGAAATTAATAGGCTCAACTGTGTCGTCGTCCCCCCATCCCCGAGTACGGTGTGTGTTTTAAATGTATGTGCATAAATTTCTTTTGGTGACATACTTAAGCTAATAAAACCATTTGCATTTTTATTCCAAAGTAATAAAAGTAGACTGAGTATACAGTGCATACTCACACCTGTACATTATAAGTGTAATGCAGATTCAGAAAGATTAAGACTGCCTTAAAAATGTTTGAGAAATATAATACAGTGAGAGTACAAAAAAATAAATATTTCTAGGCTACAGGAATACACAATAATATTAAGTAGAAGGCTGCACTATTGGTATTGATTTAAGTTTTTAAAAGATAATACTGTTGTTTATTAATGACTCTTAGGTTATCATTTAAATTATTCCAAATTAAACATTTGTATTATTATTGGAATAGATGTACAGTGAAAACATGAGAGAGTTGCATGCTGAACCTGCCAGTGGGCATCTCTGCTGTGCTTGACCCAGTTGCTTTAAGGCATTTTGAGGTTCCATCATGTAGGTTAAATAACAGCAAGAACTTTTGTGTTGGAAAAAAAAGTCTTTCCCCTGTCCTTAACATAAAGCCTGCCTTATAAAATTGGATGTCTCTCAAACTGGATGTCCCTTTTTAGTAACATTCACTTCAAGGAAGAAAGTCTGATGGCCATCCATGATGAGGCATATGTCACCCTGTTCACTCACGGAGGACAGGAAAAGCTGGCTCCCCATTTCATTGGCAAGTGTAGAAGTAATGATCCCTCCTAATATGATCAAGTGCATCCTTTAGAAATGTCTTTTGAACAGCCAGCAGTGCAACCTTTTCATTCGCTCTTGTTGGAGATTGGGAAGTTTAGGGTGGAGGAATTAAATTAGTATCTTTCCCCAAGACCTTCTTGGTATCATCAGGGAGACTTTTATCAAAACTCATTTGTTGTGAAGCTGGAAGGTACTCAAGTGATAGGAGGACAGTGATGAAGTGAGTGACTGGATGAGAAGGAGAAAGAGGCCAAATTAGTCATCCCTAATTTTTGGTCTCCTTGTCAATGCTTACATAGTAGAATGAATGGTGCTGGATGAATGTGTGTCTTGGTACTCTGGCTTCTAGTCTAGAAGCCCTACCTCCTGAACCACAGGGGGCACAGGTATGCCTCTGGTTTCTGAATAATTTTGATCATAGTTAGAACATTTACGATATTTCTAAATGAAGGAGGGAATCTTGTTAGGAAACTCCTCACTGCATATCCTTATAAATGTTTCCATTAATGATGAAGAACGCAAAACCCATTGCAGGGAAAGTGGTACAAAGGAGCATACTTGCAGAATATTCCGTGAAGATGTTTGCATGCTGTAACTTGGGCCTACAAGATGGGCAGCCATGAGAAACCACCGGGAATGCACTTGAAAAGCCATACTCCCCTCCAGGCCTCCCCCTCCAGGATCCTGTAACCTGTCAGCGGTTTGAGCAGACTGATTTCTCCCTATCCGCAATTTCCCCCTGAACTAACTTGCTGCTGTTTTCAACATTGTGACTTTGCTGAAGCAGAGCTTTTGTTATTTATCTCCACTTGATTAATTTACAAAGTTATATTTTCCTATATACCTGCTGAATGTACATGATATGTATTTATTTATACCTATTTTACTTCATTCATACCCTTTGTTTCTCCCAATGAGGGTCCAAAGAGATTTACATTGTTCTCCTCTTCACCACTTTATTCTCACAACAACCTGTAAGGGAAGTTAGTCAGAGACAGTGTGACTGGCCCAAGGTCACCCAGCACGCTTCCATAGCTGAGTATGGACATTCTAACCAGAATGTCCTACATCCTACTCTGACATCCTGTTACACCACACTGAGTCTTAAGTGACAGAACCCTATCTTCTCTGTACACTGCTTTCATGGAGGAAGGGCACAGTTAATAGGAATAAGCACTCTGATCCTACCCCCTCTCGACATAAAATGGTGGATAAGCATAGTACTTTTTTACGAAGAGATTATATATAGGCTCTGTTGCGATAATTGGGGATTTTATTGTATTTTAATGTTATGTTGTGAACTGCAGTGAGACCAAATTGGCGAACAGCGCTTTATAAATAAAAAAATTATAATAAACAAACAAACAAACAAACAAATAAATAATGAGCAACATTTGCAAAAGCAACATATCCAAAGCATCCCACACTTTTCTTTGTTTGATTGCTTTTTTACATGCATGGTTGCTGTTGCTCACATTCTACAATTGCACATGAGCTTAGGACATGGTCAGTATGCTCATTCCCACTCTGAGCCTATACGCATTTTTCCACTTGGCATCTGTTGTCTGACAAGAACTATTGTGATGATGTCATTCACTAAAATAATAATAGTTGGCTCCTGAGGTCAAAGCATGTATTTCACGAACATTTGGGTCAATTTAAATGATCATTATTTGGTGGAAGAGTCTCAGCACCTCATATTAGTGATACTCAGATCATAAAATTATATTGAAAGTCCTCCATGTGGGAAAATAGCAAATAACCATGTCTGGAATACATTAATGCACCAACATTTTTCAAGATATCTTGTCCTATCGTTTTATATGCTGGGTTTCTTTTAAAGGGTGACTTTAACCACATGAAAGCCCCTCATGAAGCAGCTCTGAGTCACTGTGGATAAGAAGCTCCAACAATTCAAAATGACTCAAGTATTTCTTCTATGTGGCATTTCTCGCTTCAAACTGGCCACAAATACATGCTGTTTCAAGGGTAAAGGATACTACTGGCTTAAAAAAAATCTTATAAATAGATTACTTGAATAATGACTTTGGGGCACTGAACTACAAGAGGACACGGAGGACTACTTTTTCCCCCTTTTGTAAAGGTGATTTGTTTTTGACTCTGAAGTTATTTCAAAGTTATAAGTAAACTATTTCTCCAGAGAGATTCCTTGATTTCTGTTCTGTGCCTCCCCCGTAGAGATGCAGGGAGTGTTATAAAGGACAAAATTAAGCAAAGGGCCTCTTATATAACCTGACTGATCTGTAGCAAGAATGAGGGTACCAGGACCACTTGAGCATTCTCTTTGACTTGCTCAGGGAGGGGAGGGGAGAAGCATTAAAGGTTGCCTAATGAAATACTTTTAAAGCAGATTAAGTGAGAACAGATTGTTCTGATCTCATTTGGCATACTTTCACTTTGAACAATCAGTATCAGACCATACATTTCACGTATATTAATTAGAAACATGAGAAATCACAAAACCCCCAAATCCAGGTTTGTTTGTTTTTTGGAAATTCTGAAGCTCTTCCCATAACAATATATTATTTGAATGTGATACATCTAATAGAGAAGCATCTCAATAGTAAATCAAATATTGATTTGAAATTCCATGGAAAGAAAATTGATAGAGCTAGCCCAAGCTATTGAGGCTTACTCGAGATGGGTGACCATGTTAGTTTGTCAGTAGCAATAGAAAATAAAAAGAATCCAGTAGCACTTAACATCTAAGAAAATTTGTGACAGCATATAAGCTTTTGTATATGCTCACTTCTTCAGCTTCAGATAGAAATTGTATGTGAAGAAGTGAGCAGTGACTCACTAATTTGATTAGTCTTTAAGTTGCTACTGGCCTCTTGGTCTTGCCACAGATTTTGTTGGTCCATAAAATTTAATATTCTTTATTCTGGCAGCAGTGGCTCTCCAGGATCTTTCTCGACTAGGGTTGTCAACTTTAGCTTGGGAAATTCCTAGAGATTTGGGATGGAACCTGAGGAGAGCAGGATTACCTGGACAGAGTTACCCAGATATATGGTTGTTGTTTGGTTGTGCAGCCATAAGATGACCATAATATTGACTTTGGTTCTTAATTCCACACAAATATTTTAAGGGTGAGGGAACCCTGAAAACACACCATTCAGTTGTACCAAGCTGTTCTATCTCCATAATTGCAAGCAATATATTTTTGCCAGCTTTATTTATTAGCAAATATTTTGCTCAGTGGATTGGGGGAGGGGGTTCGCCAGTCAGATTACTAGTGCATTCATTCTAATGTATGTCTTTTACACTTAGCCCTTCCAGCTACCGCTAAACTCTTTTTAAAAAGCTAACTGGAAACAAGTCATCAACTGAGTTACTTCTCTCCTTTCAAATCTGCTTGTATTACTAAAAGGTTGAGCGAAAGACCTCTGGGAAGCAAGGGCAATTTTTGACATGGGTCTCAACATTTTCAGCTATGCAGGGACAATATAGAATACGTTGGAGCAATAACATTATCACATCATAGACTGATGGAGAGGCATTTCCTTGCATTTCTGTCCTCTTACCATAAGCCAATAGTAGCCACAGGCATTTGACTGGAGAGCCCGGAGGATTGACAGGCCTGGCAGTCATTACACGCTGGATTGAATACTAGATTACTCCAAAGTGGCTCAGGGTCAAGGATCAGTGTGTTCCCTTTTGGCACTAAATGACTTTAATATCCTTACTGTATTAGTCAATTACTTTAAAGCTGCTGCTCTCCAAGCTCCCTCTGCCCTCCCCTCTGCAGTTTACTGTGGGCATTTGAATTGCTCCCATTCTTAACCCACACATCTGCTTTACACTGTCAAAATAATAGTGCTATCACTAGGTCTATTGACAGTCAGGAAAGAACAGAATGACGTCCTGAGGAGGCAAGCAGCTCTCCCTCGGCATTGTTTTTTTTCCCCCTGAAGAGAATACTTTCAGCAACAGGGAAGTGAAAAATGTTTCCTTCAGTCCAATAAAAGATTAAATCTTTTCTTTTTCTTCTTTGGAGTGATTTCAGGTATGCCTCAGATACAGAAGTAGCAGGAAGCACACTTACTTTGCAGCTCATCACAACAGAAAAGTATCACACAGAACTATATAAACTATATTTCTATTTAAGATCAGAGAATTTGGTGCAAGGAGCTTGCAACTGTTCTTGCATAGTCTTTATAATAGACATTGCAGCTCACTGATAACAAATCTCAAAATTTTGATTGAAAATGACAATGTAGCCAAATACAAGCACACATGCACATATGCACATGCTGGATCTCTGTGTGTTCACAGGGTTGCTAAGCTATGTGTTTGTTATGTACTATCAAATTACTTCTGCTTTATGGTAATCATATGAATTAATGGACTCCAAGCCATACTATCATAGACAACTTTGTTCAGGTCTTGCAAACTGAAGTCAATTCATCACATGTTGTTCTACAAGGTCAGTATTGTCTCCTCTCACTGGCAGCAGGTTTTCAAGGTCTCAGAGGCTTTTGACATCCCTACTGCAATTTTTTAAACTGGAAATACTGGGCATTGAACCAGTGACCTTCTACATGACAAGCAGGTGTTCTGCCACTGAGCCACAGCCTCTTTCCTAAGCTGTTTTTTTAGATGTGGAGGATTGTCACATGAGGTGTATTACAAATCTGGCTCCATCTGCAGTCTAAATTGCTGCAGTCCATTCTATCTAGACCAGGCTTAATGTTCCACCATATCCTAGGTCTAGGTTTTTCTTTAGCAGGACTATTCCTCTCCAATGGTTTGGATCCCTGACCTAAAAAAAAGGCTGCATATAATGGCCAGCCTTTGGGGAGAAAGGACATTCATATTTGGAGAAACTATCCTCTAACTCTTTCTTAATTTCAGGACCGTCACCATGACTGCAGAGAAATACAGCTGCTTGAAATTTATTGGTGCAACACTGCGAAGAATTTTATATCATGGCCACTGAACATTAAAAGGTCTGGCTTGGCTTGGTGTTAAACTAACATGTCTCGATTAAATATAGCCCGAACTGATTTGAATTTTAAGCTGCTTGAAAGTCAAGCCTTTGGATTTTTAGTGAAAGTGATACCATTGCACATGAAAGCACAGCAGTGCATTGGGGCTTGATGTTGCCATGATGTCATTGGATTTTTTTTAAAGCAAGCGATCAAAGTTATTGCAGCTCTTATTTTCATCTCCCTTGTAGTTTCCTTTTGCATCTGAATGGTAGATAAATACTAGAGTTTCACTGATGAAATTTTTTTCAGGTTGTGACATGCTTATGAAACATGCATGCAAAACATTTGCATGCAATGCTGCTTGGCATTGCTTCTTACTTGTCTCAGTGGCCATACACTGGAGAAACTTGGCATAGGGTTGCAGTCCCAGCTTCCTGTTCTTCATTCAGTTCCGAAAATTGCAAGATTGAGATGTCATGGCTTCCTCACGTAGCAATCTTTGTGCTGAAAAATAAAATTAAAAAACAATGAAAACCAGGAAAGAGTAGAAATATGTCCAATCAGTATTACCTGTGAGATTAGACTTTATTTTTGTGAAAATGTTCTTTGCAGTTATTATTGTTATTATTTTCTTTTTATTAGGTAGGGTGTCATTTTATACGATGGGTTTCAGATTTGTAGCTTGTGAAAGAAGTCAAAGGAGATGTGGGCTGAAGAGTATCTTTTCTTTGCCCTGTATAGCAGCTCAGCATAATCAACCATGCCTCTGGGAACACTCTGAATAATTGTGCTAATTTAAAATTTAGTCAGCAAAGGACCTTAAAAAACTTGATACCTCTTGGTAATGATGCATCATTAGCACTTTTCATTCATTTCTATTTTGTTGTGTTTAGGGATTTGGACATTTGGGAGAAGAAAAGGTAGCCTGAGAAGAGTGTGATTGAATCTGGCCCCCTGATATTTGTTGCCGGGGGGGGGGGGAGTGAAGGTGAAGTGCTGAAACCACAACTGACAACTACCTTAATATGAATCACTTATAAGTATTTACAATTCAAAAGCCATTGTTGAGTTCAGACAGAACCCCTATATCAGAACAGGAGCCTTGCATGTTTATTTGGGATGTGTGGCTTTATTTCGATATTTCAAGTTAATATTAAAAGCAAAGGGACACATTTTAGCCAGAAATAACATCTATACCTGAAGGTCAGAGAAATAAAGAAAAAAGGTAAGAAAATAGTCTATAAAAAATCCCGATTTGAAAAAAAAGGAAGAAGCTTAATGTGGTTCCAAAGTAGAAATGAAGGCAGGGATTGTGATTTAGACTAGATTTTTTAAAAACTATTCTGAAGTTCAAGGCACTGGCACTGAGGTCCTATCTATCCCAACAATCAGTAGTGGTTTGATTGTTCTACTAGGATCCTGGGGCCAATGTAATAGTTTTGAAGTATTGGATGAAGAATGTTCAGAACGGCCCAAACTCTTAGGCTGGCAGAGCTTCATGTCTCTTCTTGGAGGCAGGAAACATCTAGAGGCATATCTTAACTGTATTCAGTCCAAATACAACATCCCAGATGACTGTCTAATCTATAAAGATTCACAACAAGAGCTGAGGGTCTGGGTTGTGTTAATGGATAAGAGCACGATAGTGTCATCTCAAGTAGTCCCCCTGTTTAAACATTTTGAAGTAGGTCATGATAGATCCCCTATCTGGTGAACTTGACATCTCTGACTCTGAGGATGGCTGTTTTCACCTTGAGATTTCATGCAATGGCAGGCTGCAGGTGTTACTAGTTTCACAATGTGTATGCAAGTGTAGTATGGGGAAAACAGGAGATCTGACACAATATATATTTAAATGTTATTTTTCTCTGGTATCCAGAAATCAATTTCTTAGTAGGTTACCTGTGACAGTTTCTGGTGCCCCAGATCTTGAGAATATTATCTTTCTATTGTCCGATCAAGATCCATATGCCTCCAGCAGGGTTGCGTTGTTTGCAATGGCAGCCAGAAATATTAGATTTATAGTGCTGGAGTGACTGGTGATGCATCCTGTTAGTTGTATTTTATCATTTGTATTATTATTAGGCATTTCTTTTAAAATCATACAACTATAGATCTGTTAATCCTCCTTTGTAATATTGCTGTATTTGAAAGGGATTGATGTCTGATATGTGTTGTAAAGTCTTATGCCAACACAATAAACCTGACTAAGACAGGCTAGGATCAAAGAAACCCAGAGCCCCCATGGAAACTCGCTGGGTAAACTTGGGCCAGTCACAGACTCTTAGTCTAACCTACCTTTCCAGGGTTGTTGGGAAAGAAAATGGGGTTGAGGAAAATGATGCCGGCTGCTTAAGTACCCATTGGGAAAGAGGCAGAGTAGAAATAAATGGATCAATAAAGAAGTGAATAATAATCTTAGTCCGATTCCATGTTTTATAAAATGTCACCCATTGGATTGCAATCACTCACATAAGTAAAATATATCAAACTAGTAATCAAGCCCACTGTAGCTGAAATACAGCGGGCGCTAGCGGGGCAGTGTGGGGTCCCCGAGCCGGCAGGCCGGCAGCAAGTGAGCCACGGCGAGCCACGCTATGCGCGGCTGGCAATTGCCGGCGTGCTGGCGGCCTGATGCGTCGAGAGGCACGAAGCACCTCCCATGCATCAGGCCGCCGGCACACCGACAATTGCGAGCCGCGCACAGCGCAGCTCGCTGTGGCTCACTTGCCGGCGGCCTGCCGGCTCGGGGCCGCACACTGCCCCGCTAGCGCTCGCTGTATTTCAGCTACATGGAAGCGCATCTGCCTGCCCTGGATGGCGTACAGCTCTCTACAGCTGACTCCGCCAGGAACCTAGCCGTGATCTTGGATGCTGCCCTTACAATGGAAGCCCAGATCACAAAGGTAGTGCAGCTGGCTTTCTACCATCTCCGCCAAGCCAAACTACTAGCGCCCTACCTGGCCCCGGAACACCTAGCCACAGTGATCCATGCGACAGTCACCTCTAGACCGGACTTCTGTAACTCGCTGTACGCAGGCCTGCCCTTAGCCTTGACCCGGAAACTACAGCTAGTCCAAAACCCAGCAGCCAGGATCCTCACAGCAACACCGTGAAGGTCCCACATCCGGCCCATTCTCCACCAACTGCAGTGGTTGCCAGTTGAATTCCGGATCAGACTAAAGGTTCTGGTCATTACCTTCAAGGCCATTCGCAGTCAGGGCCCAGTGTACCTGAGGGACCGCCTCCCCGCCTATGCCCCCAAAAGAGCTCTACGCTCTACTGCCTCCAATCAGCTAAGGATCCCTGGCCCTAAAGAAGTCCGTCTGGTCTCGACCAGGGCCAGAGCATTCTCTGTTCTGGCCCCTACCTGGTGGAACGAGCTCCCAGAGGAGATCAGGGCCCTGACGGAGCTTAAACAGTTCCACAGGGCCTGCAAAAAGGAGCTCTTCCACCAGGCATTTGGTTAAGACCAGGCACAACCAACAACGAACAAAGGGCCCCCGCTTCCCCCCTTCCTCCCAGAACTCCACCAGAGTGCTCTGGACCTGTTGTGCCATTTGCACGGTTGCATTGTTATACTGTTATATTATTATTATTGTTATACTATTTATTATACCGTTATTCTGTTACAACCACTGTTATTATTGTATGATTATTAATGAACAGTCTTCTATGTATTGTGTCTAAGTTTAATGTAAACCGCCCTGAGCCTCCGGGGAGGGCGGTATAGAAATATAATAAATAAATAAAATAAATAAATTGTTAATGTTGTTATTCTGAAAAGGAATTTTTTAAAAATCAATTTTAGCAGTATTTAATATTTGAGTCTTCCCCTTATTTTTGTACCTTGCTGTCTGACTTAGCATTCACAGAGGAAACAAGAACAGAGTAGATCACCAGATAATATAACTACATGACAGTTTCCAAGCGATTACCACAAACGTTTGCACTTTAAGTTGCAAATTTCTGAAGTATCAGCACAAATAGAAGCAGAAGGGGATCCTGTTTGTTTGTGCTTTGAGACTGCATTCAGTAGTGAGAGATGCATTCAGTAGTGAGAGATGCATTCAGTAGTGAGAGCCAACTTAGTGTAGTGGTTAAATGTAGTGATTTCTAATCTGGAGAACCGAATTCGATTGCCCTCTCCTGCATATGCAATCAGCTGAGTGACCTTGGGTCAGTCACAGCTCTCTGAGGTATTTCAACCTCACCTACCTCACAGGGTGTTTGTTGTGTGGAGAGGAAGAGTAGGCTGCTTTGAGACACCTTCAGCAAGTAAAAAATGGGTACAAAAAACAGCTCTCTCTCATATAAGAAAAGTGCAGTTCAAGGTGCATTAGGAAACTGCCATGGGAAGACATGGGGCCATTCCACATGACTTAAATATAGCAGAAGTCTTACCTTTGGTAAACACTACAAATTCAATGTTCGGCATGACGTCGCACATAATCTGCAACACTCCTGCAACACTCCCACAAAAAGCGCTTCATTGGAGCGCTTTTCGGGGAATCGGGAAAAGTGGATTCCCCCTGAAAAAAACGTTACACTTCTGCGCACAAGCTGCAACAAACCAGTGAAAGACATGTGCGTTCTCAATGTAGCGGTAGAAAGAAAGTCCCTCCCCCGCTCTTCCGGAGAAGTAATGGCCATTTTTTCCCCTTAGACCTGCGAAAGCAACAAACAAGCGAGGCTTCTCTGGCTGAAGTCCCTCCACAGAAGTGATTTAAAGTAAAACAAAGCTCCCTAAGTTTCCAAGCACAACGGAGCCCCCTGTTCAGCACTGCCCGTAATTTTGGCCACAAATCGCGCCCATGGGGGGGGGGGTTCTACTTGAGGAGCGTGTAAACGATTAATCGCCAGCTCCTATGCCAGCAAAAAGGTCTTACTGATGCAACAATTGAATGCATATTCAACGGGGCTTTTCGGGAGCATGAACACAACAGCCCATTGGCTGTTCCGCTTGATTGACGGCCAGGGGCGGGAAGAAGCGCAGAAAAAAATCGCTTCCTTTGTTGTGATTCCAGCGAGACCAGAAACCTGTGGGGAATGAATGAAATGCTACTGGGACTTCTATATTCCACTAAAAATAAAGGTATGCGGAATGACGAAATTCTACTATATAATATAGCATTTCTGCATTCTGTGAACATTTGGCAACATTGGTCCATTTGCGGAATGGCCCATGGTTAACAATCTCTCATTCACTCCTCCCAAGCTGGTCTCCACTTTGAAACTGCAGCATCAATACCTGTATCCACTGATGATGCAAAAGAAGGACCATGATCCACAGAGCCATGATTAACATGGAGCCCTGCCTTTAAATAAACCATTAGGGAGAATATGGGAAATCTCATATGCCAATGTAATATATTAAAAGAGGGGTTTTATTACTAGTGTGAAATATATCTTTGATCTTTGCATACAGAGACAACAGCACATCACATTTCTGCTTAAAGTAATTTTATTTTTCAGTCTTACTTAGAAATTGTGATCTACTTTGTTTTATTGGATTCTCAGACACCTATCTCTGCCTATTCTGCCTTATAAAAGGAGATCTTTCTGCTCTGTCTGTCTTTGACATTTGTTAAAATGGTCTAGATCTGTCCTGGATGAAAGGTATACAGTCTTTGAGAACTCCATCCTGATTGGATGGGGAAATCATGACAACCCAAATGCATTTCTTATCAAAACTAATGAAAACAGAAACATAGTGAAAATGAACATGCATGATTCATGAATGTGAGAAAAACAAAACAAAACTGCATACGATAATGGCTATTTGTAGGAATACTGAAGCCCATTAATCGTATATTACAACAAGAAGAAATGGAAATGGAATGGTAAAAAACGTCTTTTCTGGAGGATCTCAGCGGTATGTGCAACCATGCCTATGCACGAGTACAGATAAAGTGCATAATAACCTGTTAGCTTTGTGTGCCTAATTTTCCTGTTTCCGTAGATTCCTTCACTGTTTCTTTAATGTAACAATGAGAATTTAAATGACCACTGGGGCTGGATACTCCTTTCTTTCCTGACCTGGTGGGTAATGAGATAGACAACACCCCAAGCCATTATCCCTTAGAGTGCTGAGTGGGAGTGCAGTTAACTTTGATAGCATAGAACTAAGTACATTTTTAATTGCATGGGAAAAAATGAGAATAACCTATTCCGTTTAACATTTTTACGGAGTAATTACACATAAAATTAGCTAACTATCAAAGTTCTTAGCTACTTCCCCCCCCCCCACATCATATTAACTCAATATATATGTTTCAACTATAATATGATTTTTAAACAACTAATAGGCAATGCTGTATCTTTTTGTTTTTGTTGATCTCACTCAACGTATATGATTTATTGGTCATTTTTGCCATGTTAATTTATGAAACCAGCCCGATAATGTCTCCTATGTTTTTGCATGTCAGTGGAGCCACTTCAGATGCTAATATATTATTTTCTTGGCTCTTTGTCATTTGCATATATTTCCTTTACAGCAGCATTGGTATCAGCATTGTCCTAAATACCAGCATCATGCTATAGTATATTAACAACTTACTGCCCTGATTTGAGTGCTGGCTGGTCCAGTAATTTCTAATCATAAACCAGCATGCACAAATAAAGGAGTTAAAGGATGCAAAGAAACATATTTTGGTCTTGTGACAAACAGTAATCTGGCGCTATTGAATTACTGAACTGTGTCTGAGAACTAATGAGAAAAATTTCCCTGGGGAATCTTTAACCAATGCACTTGGAGAGCACCTTGGGGACTCATTCCGTGTCTGTCACCTTTCCCATCTCATTGACACGCGACTTCTTTGCCACTATTACAGTGTGCAACCATTTCACTTTACACCTCACGATTAGAATATTAAAAGGAGAGAATACTACACTACTTGCTCCAGAGAACAGAGTTGTTTTTGACACTTAAAATAGAAATTGTCACCAAGCTATCACAAGGACCTGAGCGTCTCCACCTTCCCTGGAACCTTCTAAATCCAATGGCTTATTTTGCAACTAATGAGCTACTTTGCAATTTTCTTCTCCCTTAATGGTAAAACTTTATTAGCAGGGAGGTATTGGGAGTAGATTATATTTTCTATAGAGATTTTAGTATTATCTTTGTTAGATAAAAGTCTTTCTTACTACTGTTGGTCTAAGGCAGACAGAACTTTCAGTGATCGTTTATACTACTGGTGTAATCCCCATGGAAGAGAGGGTAAATTAAAGAACATATAGTTTATATGTTGAAACATCAAGGAAATAGTGTGATATCCCTCTATCTAAAGCAAAAGGTCTCCAAGGAAATAAAGACTTGGACACTACTACTAAAACATTCTGCAGAAAGCAAGAATTAACAGTAGGGAAGGCCATCCTCTTTGTGTTAACAGTCACACAACAGTGACATTGGTCCGTCTTCTTACTTTGGCAACTGTACTTAGTCGACGAGGGTAGTTTTCGTTCGAATGCAGATCAGTTTGTACAAACTAAGTTACTCACCCTTACTAATTATGAAAAGTGGGAGTTACATCTTCAACAAAGTTAGGCAAGGGTTGAAGTCATTCTCCATTTAGATCATCATCCATAGGTCTGCATGCTAGCAGGGACAGGCCCATTAATTAACTTAGTTCATTTATACACTTCCTTTCTTTCAATAGGAACTTGAAGGGACTTACATCATTCTCCACTCTTCCATTTTACCTTCACAAAAACCTAAAGAAGGGTGGGGATCTAAATATGGGTCTCCCGGCTCCTAGTCAACACTTTGAGCATAGAGGAGCCCCTGAAATAATTCTTCAGCCTCCAATGAGCCTCAGAAGTGATGTCAGCATGCCATGTCTCCCTGCCACATCCTAGGAAGTGACACGTCATCAGAAGTATCACCACCCGCATTAACAAGCAAGCTCAAGGAAGACTGAGGGTGGGGAGAGACAGGAGGCAGTTTAAGGTGGAGTAGGCATGCAGGCTTTACCTCTTCCCAGGGGCAGAAACCATGAGCAGACCATGGAAACCATGGAGAAGGACAGGGAGCAATGGAAGTGGCTGGTTCTTAATTTGAGGCTGAGTCCATTAAGGAAGGAGAGGAAAGGTCATGGACCCCCTCTCGAAGTCCTGTTGGCCTCCAGGACTTGATGGAGCCCTGGTTGGGAATCCCTCCTCTAGCCACAACACCATACTGGCTGCCGATTTAATGCCACCATGGCTCACAAGCTATTGTGGGACTTCCAATTTGTTCTGATCAGTATCATGTTTATGCACAGGCCATGAATGGCCTTGTTTATGCTTCAGTGTCACCATGCATTGTGGTTTAAATGCAGTGAGACAATAAATAAAGTCTGTACCTTTATGAAGGTCTGCAGAACCAGGATTTTCATAATGGCTATGCTTTGAATGGTCTCCTTGCTGTTCCTGAGGAATTCACTCAAAAACTTCTTGGGTGTGAGGTTCAGTACTGTCTATTCTGGCAACAGCCCTTCTACTCACTGACTGCTACTACCAAGCAGTGTCAGAGGCAGACGGTGCCTTGCTGCACATATACAGAAACCTGGAGCATCTGTGCAAGTCACTGACATAATTGGTTCTTAACAGCACTGGCTGTGTAATTTGCCTGCTTTGTGCTAGCATCTGCAGCTCATAAATTGGCACAGCTGTAACAGTGGGCACTAAATGCAGTCCCCGGAGCATGGCAGGATGTAGTGCCCCATAGATCATTGTGGGTTTTCATATACATGGAAATTGGTTGCACCTTGCTAAAGGTAAAGAAAAAACACAGAAAATGGGTAAGCAGATGATAACTGGGACAGAAACATTAAACAGAAACCAGCCATGAAAGCAGAGGCTAAAAGAAATAAAATCTGGCACTAGTCTATGGATTCTGCCAAATCTATGGGGACATATGAATGTCACACCATCCCAATTGCAGCCTTCTCTGTTACTGAAGACTAGGAAACCCTAACTTGATTTCTGGAAAGATATCAAATAATACAATTTTGACAGAACACAAAGTAAACTTGAAACAACCTGTTAGTTAAATTTAGTTAAATTCCCAACAACTCATCATCAGATATAAATGGAAAGGAGTCAGTAAGGAGTAAGGTTTCTTAAAGTATGCCAGGAGACTGGATCCTAACAATAAATCGTTTGTTGTTGTTATCTTAAATAGTTAATAAGAAGCCAAAGTCACTATTGAAATAATTGATTTTGACATCCAGCATGGTTATATGATTTAGTTCTCAAGTACATCTTTCAAAAGAGTTATGCAAGCCCCATCTGAAAGAGGACTGGGTAGTCAGAGTTCATACTGAATATAAATAACATAGCAAAATCCCTAGTGCAATCTAAGACTTTAAGCCTGTGGTATAAAGATCCTCAGAAGCACCCAAATAACTACAAGAAAGTTATTTGACTAACCCTGGGTCTTCTGCCTATGGACCACCATCAAGGCTCCTCTTTCTCCACTCTCCCATTTTGCTCTCAGGGTGTCTGTTGTGTGGAAAGGAAGGGGAAGCAATTGTAAGCTGTACTGAGACTCCTTCAGATAGCTCTTCTTCTTCCTCTGGCTCAGTGAGGAAGATAAGTTTGTAAAGAGAAGCACTTGGGAGAACCCTGTAAAAAGTTGTCAGGATCAGTACCAGTGAATATCATCAACTTACACACACACACAAACAAACGCACTGGGTTTTTACTTTGCCTTAACCGTAGCCTTTCTCAACTATTTTACCATCGAGAAACCTCTGAAACATTCCTCAGTCTTCAAGAAACCCGAGAAGTGGTATGATTATGTAGTAGAATATGTTTGGGAAGCATAGCTATGTATATGTCCATTTGGGACCTCTCTCCTTTCCACCCCCTTGAGGCCCATCATTGGCTACTTTGGAGGTGGGGGTGGGTTAACATCACCATATATGATTATAACGCTTGATGAATGTTTAACAAATTTAAAAATATATACAAACTTAATTAACTCCCACCCTTTTGGGAAACCCTTCCAGAGCTGTCAAGAAACCCCGTGGTTTCATGAAACCCTGGCTGAGAAAGGCTGGCTTAGATGTTACTCATGCTTCCCATTGTCCTCCTCTGGCCGGGTCATTTGCATTTCTATGACACAGAACGGCTGTGAGATGACCCATCTCAACTTGTTTCTCAGCTCTCATCCTGCTAATCAACAATGGGTCTCTTTCCAAAACACTCGAAAATTCCTTCTAGCATCTCATCAGTTTCTACAGCTTCCCTGGGATATTTTGGTAGCATGGGGTAAGGCTGAGTGTCATGTGATTTTTTTGATAGCAAACAAATCAGATCTCTGGGTGACCTTTCCCAGTAGCTTCACATATATGTTAAAAAGCATGAGGACGTAGATGTTGCATGGGTGAGTTATGCAGTGACTATCACCAGGCCTAGCATCATGGCAGGGATCAGGGAGGTGGAGTTGTTTGGGCCACTCAGACTATTCCTGCTGTCTACTTTTGACTGGCAGAAACCATTGAAAGGCTCTGCAGTATTGTTGTGGTGGCTAGCACCCTTAAACTGGCCTTGGACATCTCATAATGTAGTTTTGGGAGGTCTCAGTGCTCATTCATTTCTTAAGGCTACAGATATTGCTTCTGTTATTTAGTAGGATTTGAATCCTGATTTTTAATATATATATATATATATATAATGTGTGTGTGAGTGTGTGTTCTGTGTCCCCTCTTTCCCCCTCCTCCAAGAAGTAATCTTGAACATACAACAGGTTGTTATTATTATTTCTCATCTGATGATTAAAATATTAGCAAAAACATTCAGACTGAGCACCAACTTGGAAAAAGTGAGTTGCAACAGAATGCCTTTGAGGTAGTTTGAAGGAGGGAAGTTTGGATGTTAGCAGATTTAGCTACTCACCTTGTAACTTCTATTAACTAGGTTGTCCCTGACCAGGCCTTCATACTGACAACTTTAAAAGTTCTCAGTGGCTTTGGAACTGTAGCCAAAACAAACCAGAAGTGTGCATTTATAGTCTGTGTTTTAGACATGTCTGGAGCAGAGAAGCTAGGGAGGCAAATTACTTCTCACCCCTGGAGAGGGCAGTTCTTCAATGTCACTTTTCAAAGGTCACTGAAAGGTCAGAGACCAGGTGGTAAGTTTTGAATGCTGTGTACCCTGTAATTTTCTTCAAGCAGTCATAAAGTGAAAATCAATAAAATATTTATTTATTCATACTATGTATTTTTATAGCTCAAATGATACAAATACATATGAGCACTTTTATGTATAAATGGGTTTGTGATACATATTCACACATATGTACTCTGCCCAAATTCATCCACCTAAAAAAGATAATCAGCAACATGTCTTGCTTTAAAGTCTGTGTCATTTGTGCCTCCACCCTGCAAGGAACCTGCAAGGAACCCCATCCTGTCAAAGCTAAGCCATTTTACAGCCATTGATTTCGGTGCAAGGGAAGCTAAGTAACAGAATTATCTCCTAAATACACATCAGCAGGACTTAAAAGTGCTAACATCTTAAAGCTCCATGAATTAATATGTACAAGTGAAAAGTAATTTTGAAACAAAAGGGGGGGAAGTCCTTTTCAAACATTTGACATCATATGGATTCTGTGACAACAGAAACACATTTTAACAGTTTTATCTTTCTTTGCGGAATAAGAAATGTTAACATCTGTGTTTTAAAGATATACATTCAGTTCCATTAATCAAGTTATTGTGGCTGTATAATTGCTTGTTTCTGTTACTATACTGACCTCTTCAGGTTATGAAATTTTGGAACATTGTTTACATCTTTTATCCAGTGTACAATGAATAAAGTACAACACCAAAGCAATTAAAGGTGGAAAATTCTTTAAGCATTTTCATTAAAAAACAAACAAAACTAATACCATCAAAGGCGAATTTAGAGAACTTTGCTTGGTAATTATGTCTGCAAATCAAATAAAAACATACTGAGTTCTGGACAAATTTCAACGGTCCATTATCACCCAAAAGAATTTGGGAGGAGGGGGAAAGAGGGGACACAGAAAGTATCTCCTCCAATTTAAATTGCGGTACTCTTCAGTTTTTTTTCTTCCTTACCTAATTATGAAGTTAGGGAATTCAAACATGCAGAGGCTTCAACTAAAAATGTTATTCTCATAAATGAGTAGATTGTAGCTAATCTCTTTAAAATAATCTCTTCTGTATATTTAATCCAAGTTATTACTGTACTGTAGACTGCTACTAAGTGTAGTTAAATTAAAAGTTCATTTGTTCAGTGCAGATTTTATGAGTCTAACCTTTCTCAACTAGAACAGACAGGCTCCTCAAAGAATAAATGATCCACCAAATGATATAAACTAAACTTACAGTTTTATATGAGGACAGTACCTCTAAAGGGTTAGCCTAGTCATTTTTCTGCTAAATACATACTGCTCTCCAGAGTTCCAACTACTTCCCAAATTTGTCTGTAACCAACCACAATTTCTCAGTTATAGTCTGACACTCATTTTATACATATATATCATTTTGTAACTTATAGTCCTCTTTGGCCGAGGTTCAGAGCTATGCCCTGTACCTTGTTTATGTTAGAAACAAAGGCGCTCTCAACCACTGCACTGTTTGCAACTATTTATGGTTTAACAAATGACAAAATACAGAAGACTGAAAAATCTTGGCATGGAAAACATGTCTCAGTCTGGTTTATGTTTGCATCTCATCTTCCACACATTTATTGATTCTGTTAACTGTTTCAACATTTTCCAAGTTCACACTTTATAGCACGGTAGGAGAGTAACTGTTGGAGGAAAGAAAATAACACTAGTTCATAACACCATTCATAACACGTTGGTGTCTGTTGTGGTGCTTTCGGACTTAGAGGCCAGAGACAAAATTCTGCTACCTGGTAACTACAGAAAAACCCTTATTTTCTTGCAGTTGCAACAAAATAGAAACAAGATAAACTTTCTTAAATGGCATTTTTCCTTAGATCTTATGGTAGAACCTGTGGACATCCCATAGGATCTATGATATGTGAACTATGATATTATTCCTTTTAATTGGCAATCATGTCCTTTTAGGCACAAGCAGGATTCACAGGTTGGAAGGTCTCAGGAATTAAAATCTCATGCAAAAGGCTAATAATGAATTAACTTTTAAGTTTTTGTTTTATTGTTTTTGTTTTGTAAGCAACCTCCTGGAGAGGTAGCATGAAACTGTTCCAAATAAATAAAACACACCCAGAGATCATTTCTCTTTGTCATTCCCCCACAAGTTTTTTTGTGCCAGTTTATATGGTGAGTAGTATAACACAATTCATACACTATATCCCTGAAACAAAAGTGCAAACATTTTCTAGGACATAACAAATTAGTAGCACTTTAACAATGTAATAGTATAACTAACCAAATGTTTATAATGCAAAACATATGGGCTAACATTACTTTGTAAAAAATTATATCAAATAAGGTAAAGGTAAAGGTATCCCCTGTGCAAGCACCGAGTCATGTCTGACCCTTGGGGTGAAGCCCTCTAGCGTTTTCATGGCAGACTCAATACGGGGTGGTTTGCCAGTGCCTTCCCCAGTCATTACCGTTTACCCCCCAGCAAGCTGGGTACTCATTTTACCGACCTCGGAAGGATGGAAGGCTGAGTCAACCTTGAGCCGGCTGCTGGGATTGAACTCCCAACCTCATATCAAATAGTAGCATATAATTAGATTTATTTACTGTGCTTATAGTCTATCATTTTCACTGAGATTCAAACTGGGTTACAAACAATGCAGCATATAAATTACAAAAATTAGGAAAAAATGAAGTACAAACAATGCATAGAATAAACAGTGCAATAAATGACAGCCTGCTCATCATCATTGTTCTTGCATAAGGTGCTTATAAATGTGGCTGAGACCTTACCTCTAGCCATTTATTGATGCAGTGGAGGAGCCGGGCAGAAAAGGAGGAGGTGCTGGGTGGTGAGCTCAGTGGCATGTGTGCACACAGTGGCAATGTGGCATCACCCTGAGGTAGGGCAGGGAAGCGCAGGCACTGGGTGCCTTATAAGGCACCATGTCCAAAGAGCCTGGCCTCTTTTGCCAGAGCTGCCACCGGGGCAGCTTTCCCTCCCACACATGCTGAGATGTTAGCTAATGTTAGATTATGGTTTGGTGGGCTACTGTCATATGTATTTGATTTGCATTTTGTCACAGGTAGCAGTTTGGCATGGGATGTAGCCTGTTTGGGGGGAGTTTGGTTGCACATCAGACTCCTCAGGTTAGGGAGCTCCTTATGAGGTGGCAGGTCTGTGATCAGGGTGGACCTAGCAGGGGAGACATGGGTCTCACAGTGCTAGATAGCCTGGGGTGGGACCAAGGGAGGTGAGTGCCTCTCCTTGGTACCACAGGGTTTACCATGCTGGGTGGTCTGGGGGGGGGGACCAGAGAAGTATATGCTTTTTCTTGGCAGCCTAGATGGTATACTTCCTTATGGTGGGAATCCAGAAGCAAGGGGACCCGCGTTCTTGATGGGGGAAACTTGTGAGCCCTAGGGTGCCACTCTGGACTGGGTTATTGTGGTCAGCTGACTGCAAGTCAGGCTCCTCTTCCCATGCTGTGCCAACACTGTGCCCACACTCCTGCAAAGTTGATAATAAATCTGTGGCCTTGTTTAAGCCAATTAAAATGTGTGTGCATCTTCCTTAAACGCAAGGTGCCCTCCTGCCAGTCAATGGTCATTGCTTATTCACTTGGAAGCTTCATGGATAGCACATTGAAGATACCTGGTTTAAATGGGAGCTGAAATGGCTACAGTGAGTTTGGAGGAAGAGTTGCAATGAAGCTTCAAGAACATCTTATAAGATGCTTATCTGGTGAAAACTATGCATCTCCGTTCAATTCACAATAACAATAACAAATAGCAAAATAATGTCTGCAGAAATAGTGGAAATATGATATGATATGCCAGGGAATAAGTAGTGTGACTGCAGAGTCAATCCTCAACTGTGCAGATAAGATCTGAGCAGTATCAGAGTGGATTTTAGGATAAGGTGCAGATGGCTTTTTAAAACTGAGCCCAATGAGTTTTAAAAGCCCAGTACAGATAAGCCCTAGGTTAAAGGTAAAGGTAAAGGTATCCCCTGTGCAAGCACCGAGTCATGTCTGAACCTTGGGGTGACGCCCTCTAACGTTTTCTTGGCAGACTCAATACGGGGTGGTTTGCCAGTGCCTTCCCCAGTCATTACCGTTTACCCCCCAGCAAGCTGGGTACTCATTTTACCGACCTCGGAAGGATGGAAGGCTGAGTCAACCTTGAGCCGGCTGCTGGGATTGAACTCCCAGCCTTATGGGCAAAGCTGTCAGATGGCTGCCTTACCACTCTGCGCCACAAGAGGCTCATCAAGCCCTAGGTTAGGTTAGCATGAGCTAAATTTTCATGGGCATAAAAAGTTTAGGTGATACAGAACAATTAACATACTTTAATTAGGTTGAAGTCAGCCAGATCTGCATTGACACAAAAGTTTGGGTGAGTCAAGGCAGCTCCTGAATCAAGATGGAATGTAAATTAATGACTTGTGTCCTTCTGGATTGAGTACAAAAAGGGAAAAAAGAGGAGTCAGGGATTGGTTAACCTAATAGCAACTTTCTTGGGCTGGCAGACACCTTTGGGCTCTACTAGGATATTCCAGTGTTGACAAGTCTTTTGTTATTCATAGAATCATAGAAGAGTTGGAAGGGGCCATACAGGCCATCTAGTCCAATCCCCTGTTCAATGCAGGATCAGCCCAAAACATCCTAAAGCATCCAAGAAAAGTGTGTATCCAACCTTTGCTTGAAGACTGCCAGTGAGAGGGAGCTCACCACCTCCTTAGGCAGCCTATTCCACTGCTGAACTACTCTGACTGTGAAAATTCTTTTCCTGTTATCTAGCCTATATTGTTGTACTTGTAGTTTAAACCCATTACCTTTCCTTTCCTCTGGAGCCAATGGGAACAGCATCCTGCCCTCCTCCAAATGACAACCTTTCAAATACTTAAAGAGGGCTATCATGTCCCCTCTTGACCTCCTTTTCTCCAGGCTGAACATTCCCAAGTCCCTCAACCTATCTTCATAGGGCTTGGTCTCTTGGCCCCAGATCATCCTCGTCGCTCTCCTCTGTACCCTTTCAATTTTATTTACATCCTTCTTGAAGTGAGGCCTCCAGCACTGCACACAGTACTCCAGGTGTGGTCTGACAGTGCCATATACAATGGGACTAAACACCACTGACAACAACTCTTTGAGTGCGGTTCTCTAACCAATTCCCTATCCACCTAACTATCAGAAAATCCAGATTGCAGTCCTTCAATTTATCCATCAGAACATCATGGGGAACCTTACCAAAAACTTTTCTAAAATCTAAGTAAACGACACCAACCGAATTTCCATGATCCAGCAAACCTGTTACCTGGGTGTAAACTGCACAGAGCTTTTATTTCAACCCCAGATCAATTCAGTCCCTGCCCTCTACACAGAATGCGATTTCCGTTTGGATTTTGGGCAATTTTAATTTTCCTTCTGCAGCAAGAAGGATTGATCCGGAGTGACCCTACCTTTATTGTGCCATATCTCAGACTGCTTTTAAGCCTGAATATCCAGCTTGGGAAAGAAAGCTCTGGATTGGGAAAGAAAGCTCCGTGGTAGAGAACCTCTGATAGGCTACACCTGGTCATGTGACACGCTTGCCTTAAAGGAGAAGCCCCTAATTTCTCTCAACTTCTGTCGGTCCTGGATTTTTCCTCCCTCCTCTGCCTTTTTCGATCCTCTCCCCCTCCCCTCCAAGAAAAGAAAGAGGGTCCCTGCTTGGCTCCTCTCCCCCCCTTCAAGAAAAGAAAGAAAGAGGCTTGGCTCCCCCCCACCTTCTGAGCCTCCCTAACCACGTGCAGAAGACTTTCCTGTTTCAATGGGGAGGGGGGGGGGAAAGGAAGAATCGAGTTCAAAGCGATCAGAATTCAACAGGATTGACAATGGAATAAAGAAAGTAAGTGCAGACTCTGCCCTGGTCAAAAAAGAAAACCAGGTTGGTCTGACAAGACCTGTTGGAGACAAATCCATGCAGACTTCCTTGGATCACCAAATTGTCCTCCAGATGTTTGCAGATAGCTCCCTTTAATATCTGCTCCATTATCTTCCCCACAACAGAGGTCAGACTCACTGGCCTGTAGTTTCCCAGGTCATCCTTCCTCCCTTTTTTGAAGATCAGAATAACGTTTGCTCTCTTCCAGTCCTCTGGGACATTTCCAGTCCTTAAAGAGGTACCGAAGATGATGGACAAGGGTTGTGCAAGTTCTCCGGAAAGTTCTTTGAGCACTCACTTCATATTGAGAATGAAGTGAGGACTTATTGTTATTGTCAATCCTGAGGTGCAGGAAGATTGCACTTAATCAATGTGTAATGACAACACACCATACCTCTCATGTCTTTTGGAATGTCCAAAGTCATGGCAGAATCTTTATGTCTCTCCCTAAATTAGCAATCTCCTTGCATTAGTCTCTGAAAGGTGGTGCCAAAATAAAACAATCAATTCTACAAAAAAAAAAAAAAGAAATTAACCTCCACCCCAATAATCTAAACTCTACCCCAACCCACCCAAAACAATTAACCCTACCAACTAAACAAATTCCACAAATCAAGTTACTTGAACCCAGCCGAAGAAATTAATCCAACCAACCTAACAACTTACCCTCCACTCACCAAACAACCCTAACTGCCAACTGACCACCACCCAATTCATAACTTCCAATCGCAACCCAACATGAAATAATGCACAGGCCACTCATACACCACACACTCCTGGACTGGGCAACCCTGAGGTGCCACGATAGGTGATCGGGACCACCCCTCCAGGCACCCACAACGATACACACCCTACACCCAGCACATAACTACACACAAGTGGAACTGGGAAGCCCTGAGAGGCTGTAATTAGCGATCAGGGCCAACCTCCCACAGATACACAAACTCACACACACAAAGACAGAACCGGGGTCCAACAACAACCCCAGCTAAACCATAGAACTAAGAATTGAACCAACAGTGTCCATAGAGCTCATAATGCCTAATAAAATTGAGGAAGAAGAAAAAGCAGGGGCCTTGATAGGGTCAGGGATCCCAATAATAAGGGGCAAAGGCAGGGACAGCTGATGGCGGAGATACATCAAACCAAGGGGGCCGAAAACCAACCATACTCGGGCCCGCTCCAGACTCCGCCCCATCCCTCGTGACACTAGGGTGGAGGCAAAGGTAAACAACCTGCCTCTGACACTGGTGCTGTGCAAGGGCAGGTAAATAAACATCACAACCTCTACGCTGCAAAACTACTTTGCAGAGCAAAGAGTGGACTTGGCATGCGTGACAGAAACCTGGACCAGGGATGGGGAAACAGTTGCCCTCAAAGACCTAGCCCCTGCTGGGTTCTCTGTCCCCCACTAGTCCCGGACAGCAGGGCGGAGAGGAGGGGTGGCAATTCTAACCCGAGAGGCCTTCTCCTTTAGAGCCCTTCCTGCGCCGTCAATACCAGGCATTGAATGTGTTGGCCTCGGATGGGGATCAACCGAGAGCGTGGCCATCTGGCTATTGTACCGCGCGCCCAATGCACCGCCAGATGCCCTGCCTGCCCTGCTAGAGGCAGTGGCGGCCTGGATGCTACAGTTCTCCAGTCAACTAGTCCTGGGGGACTTTAATGTCCATGCTGAGCTAGTGTCCTCTAGAATTGGACAGGACCTAGTGTCAACCATGGCAACACTAGGGCTCTCGCAATTTGTTGTTGGCCCCACCCATCAAGCAGGTCACACCATGGACCTTATTTTCGGCATAGGTCTGGATGTGGATCTGGTCACAACAACAGCCATGCCATAGTCAGACCACTATGCTCTAAAGGCTCGGCTAAGGCCCCTACCACCTCCTCAGTTGGGCACCGAGCAAATTTTAGCTCGCCTGCGGAGACTTATGGATCCAATCAGATTCCTGAATGCTCTGTGGGAACCAATGCCTCCCGGCACTTCTCTCAATGGCCTGGTCAGTGACTGGCATAATAGACTGCTGACTGCCATTGATGAGATAGCTCCCTGACGCCCTCTCTGGCACCATCTCAAGCGGGCCCCCTGGTACACCGAGGAGCTTCGCGACAAGAAATGGGAACTGAGACGGCTAGAGCGAGTCTGGAGGAAGACTCGTGATGAAGCCTCGAGAACATCTTATAGAATGAAGATGAAAGCCTATGAGATGGCGGTGAAGTCAGTAAAATGCAATTTTTACTTGGCTACCATCGCATCTGCAGACTCCCGCCCAGCTCAATTGTTTAAGGTAGTTCGATCCCTCACTGCCCTGATTGAAGGGCAACAAAACAGTAGCCAATTGGACATCAGCTGTGAGGCATTTGCGAGTCATTTTGCGGACAAAATCTCGACACTCCGCCACGACCTCCCTCCAACCTTAGAAACAAAAAGTGAACTAGAAGCCCCTTGGCCGTCTTTGGAGAAAACTATGAGTAACTTCAGACGACTCATGCTGACCGAAGTGGACAGGATTCTAGCGACAACAAGGCCAACTACATGCCCACTAGACCCTTGCCCATCCTGGCTCTTAAAAGCAGCCGGATTCAGGATAAAGGGCCCCCTCCGGGAGATAATCAACCTATCTCTCACAACAGGAGAATTCCCAGAGAGTTTGAAAGAGGCTGTGGTACGCCCACTGTTGAAAAAAACATCACTAAACCCACAAGAGCCTAACAACTACAGGCCCGTCTCGCACTTAGCGTTTCTGGGCAAGATGATAGAAAGGGCAGTCGCAAACCAACTGACGGAATACCTGGAAGAAGCTTCGGTCCTAGACCCATCCCAGTCAGGCTTCCGGCCTGGCCATGGGGTAGAGACAGCGCTAGTCACCCTGATGGACGACCTCCGTCGCCAGTTGGATCGAGGTGGGTCAGCACTGCTGATATTATTAGACCTCTCAGCTGCATTCGACACAGTCGATCACGAGCTTCTAGCTCGCCGCCTCATCGATGCTGGAATACAAGGGACAGCGCTTCAATGGCTGATCTCCTTCCTCCAGGATCGTGGACAGAGGGTTGCAATAGGAGAGAAAACATCAGACCGCCAGCAACTTACTTGTGGAGTCCCACAAGGAGCGGTCCTCTCTTCTATCCTATTCAACATCTTCATGCGCCCTCTCGCATAACTGGTACGGAAGTTTGGGCTGGGTTGCCATCAATATGCAGATGACACCCAGCTCTTCCTCCTGATGGATGGCCACCCTAACTCTCCCCCAGAAGCATTAGCCAGCTGCCTGGAAGCAATGATGAGATGGCTCAAGCAGAGTCGTCTGAAGCTCAATCCTTCAAAGACGGAGGTCCTGTGGCTAGGTAGGAAGGGCCCATGCGAGGAAGTGCACCTGCCTACCCTGGATGGCGTGCAGCTCTCTACGGCTCACTCCGCCAGGAACCTAGGCGTGATTCTGGACACTTCCCTCATAATGGAAGCCCAGATCACAAAGGTAGTGTGACTGGCATTCTACCATCTCCGCCAAGCCAAACTACTAGCACCCTACCTGACCCCGGAACACCTAGCCACAGTGATCCATGCGACGGTCACCTCTAGACTGGACTTTTGTAACTCGCTCTACGCAGGCCTGCCCTTAGCCCTGACCCGGAAACTACAACTGGTTCAAAATGCAGCAGCCAGGATCCTCACAGCAACACCGTGGAGGTCTCATATCCAGCCTGTTCTCCACCAGCTGCAATGGTTACCAGTTGAATTCCAGCTCAGACTAACGTTTTTGGTAATTACCTTCAAGGCCATACGCGGTCAGGGCCCAGTGTACCTGAGGGACCGCCTCCCCGCCTATGCCCCCAAAAGAACTCTGTGCTCTACCGCCACCAATCAGCTAAGGATCCCTGGCCCTAAAGAAGTCCGCCTGGTCTTGACCAGGGCCAGAGCATTCTCTGTTCTGGCCCCTACCTGGTGGAATGAGCTTCCAGAGGAGATCAGGGCCCTGACGGAGCTTAAACAGTTCCGCAGGGCCTGCAAAAAGGAGCTCTTCCACCAGGCATTTGGCCGAGACCAGATGTAATCAACAGCGACCAAAGAGCCCCTGCACCCCCCCCACCCCCCTCAGAATTCCATCAATAAGCCCTGGACCTGTTAGTACTACTATATTGTTATACTGTTATATTGTGCTGTTATTTGGTTACAATTATTAGTTATCAATTATACATGTTTACAGACTGTTTTGTTATGATGTAAACCGCCCTGAGCCTCCAGGGAGGGCGGTATATAAGTATGATAAATAAATAAATAGATAAATAAATAAACTAAGTTCAAAATAAGAAAGGGATTCCACTGATTAAGGGGGTCTCAGCTGGAGAAGTAAAGCACTTCTTACAATTAAGAGCCAAAGGAAAAAAAACCCTTAAGTATCTCTGAAGCAAGAGGCAAATAAAGACTGTGAGCTTTGAGTCAGCTGCTGTTAGCCAGGCAGTGGGCTCTTTTCCCATTTCCTCCCCTGCTATTCTGCCTTGGCTTAATGAAACCATGTGGATAGCCATTGGACTGATTTGACACCATCAGGACACTGTAAATCCAGATGTTGTCATACGTCTCTGACATGTCACACTTCTCCACATATTTCTCACCTTTTCTGAAATGGAGCCTGTCACTATGTAAGTTACCATCACAGAAATATCAAAGTTTAGGAATAGATGCTAAATATACTCTCTTCACATGCCCTCTTAAGTCCTTATTTTTAACACACGCAAGAAACTAAAAGGCATTGGGCTGGATCCAGACTCCAGTTTCCATCGTCAGAACAAAATCGTTAGTTCTTCTCACTGCAACCTAGTTATCTCTATGAAGTGCTGATGCTGAGTATTGGGCTGTTCTGAGATGATAGATGAGAGCTCAAAGATGGGGTTGGATCCAGAGTAAGGTCTGTGCTAATAGAAGGGGAGGGACAAGTTTTGGCAATTTCACTTAACATTTGCAGAAATACTAGTCTTCATTCAGGTAACTATGCTATAGGAAGGTTTTCAATCATGATATATGATGGATTCCAGAGTGACCTAATTTTCTGACTAGTGTCCTCTGTTTACAGTCTCTGGACACCGTCTCTGGACACTTCCAGTTTCCTATATTTTATTTAAAAAAAATAAAACATGGTGAGATAACATACAATTACATGCCTTCAAATTATATTCCGGTTCCAATACTTATTTAAGTTGGATTCATTGCCATATAATGCAGGCAGGTTGAATGGCTTTTAGTACACCAAATGATTAATAAAAACACAATGTTTAATGCAAAGCATGATACCTATCACTTTATTTCCAAGCTACCATATTCCTTAACATCTTTGGTTTGAGAAAGGTGGTCTTTGATTTCAGGATGCTACATTTGTGAGAGAGATTTCCCTTGCATTTCCTTGTAGTATAACAACTCCAGTAACATTAGCTAAGTAAAGGTAACAAAGGTAATACTATATAAATATCAGTTAAATGGATTTTCTTTACAGAGGAAATATGGTAGCCGTTTTCTCCCACCCATGTGCGTCTTTTTGCCACCCTGCACACCAGCACATCAAAAGCAACATGTCTATTCAGTACACACTTTAAACAGAGACATAAATATTAACCTTGGTGTTTTGGTCACTCATTAAATACACTGCACCTCCTGCATTGTCACTGATATATTAAACTGTCTGCTTTTTCACTTCAGCAGTATATTGTCTCTCCAAAATTGATATAAATGTTAGTGATGGACCTTGACTTTCCAGCTCCTGAGATGGATGTCATATAAATGAGACTGCTTGGGAAATTTGGGATTGACACAGAATGGTATGATTAGGTGCATAATGCTGGCATCACAATTTGCAATGCATCCTACAGAGAAATAGCAGACTTCCATGATTTAACAAGGATTGTGCAAATATGCAGCCCTCCACACCATTTATGAATTAATCAGGTGCACAAGCACCTCTTATGAGGACTCCACGCTGGGTAAGGAAGTCGCCTAGGGATATAATGCTAAAAGACCCCTACAAAACTCATTAATAGAAACTACATCTCCTTATTTTTAATTTAAATATATAATAGAAAAAGAAACAAGTTATCACTGGATTGGAATTAGAAAATCATATAATGCAAGAATTACAAAAAAAGTTTTAAGGGGAAGCCTGAATAAATACATATTTTATGTGTATACCACACCAGTTCTACCATGGAAATGTCAAAAAGTTATTTGTTCAATGATGAAAATATCGTAGCTGTGCCAAGCACTTATTTTGATTAGAAAAGCCTTCATTTTTATTGCTGTCATCGACACATACATTTTGTGGCAAGCACAACTCACCCAGGTAAAATTTAAATAATCATTAAATGCAGTAAGTGGCTGGGCCCAAGCATTGCCATATCTGGAAACAAAGGGTGAGAGAGTGGAAAGGGAAAATGTTTGGAATAACCTTTTGGTAGTAGCCTCAAAGCAGCTAAAGTTGTGTGAAGTCACTATATTTTTACAAAGCTATTAAGGAAGTACGTTTAAATGCTACCAGGCAGTTCAGATAATATAAAATTTCCAATACTGCCTTCGACTTGAGTCAAGGGTACACTTAAAGAGTTATTAGCACCCAGCAAAGTGTGTTAAGTCTGACATTCATGATGTCTCAGTTATTAAATAGATACCAGCACACGTACTGATTTTCTTATAAAACTTAATAATGATAATGACCTTTCCGTTTAGAATCAGGCTTTCAGTGCGGAAAACACTGACAGATTTATAGAATTTAATGCTAGACACAAATGGCAGATCATTGTCAGGTTTTCCCATATAGAGAATTTGAAATGTATTTTTCACTCTTGGTCTTGAACATTTCATGTGTCATAATGACCATCAAATGTATATATTTCTATGCATAGCTAGCATAATCGACGTTACACTCAATTTATCATTTGATTTATCGCCCCTCTGCACCACTGCATTATTCCACTGAGATTATCTGCACACTATAATGCCTCTTAATAGAAAAGATGAGGTGATTCTGTCAGAGAATCGACTTCCATTACTAAACAATTAGAGATGTTTTGGTTTATGTCTTGTGCTGTTCAGAGGAATTTCCTGTATTAGCCCCAGTGGCAATGGAGAAAACAAGATTTGTCCTTGTTACATTCATTTCCTTTCCAGTACCTCCTAACTGTGGAGAATAGTCTCTTGTGATGTCAGATTCTTGTGCAGCGTGGAACTGCATTTGAGCCTTCAATACCCATGAAATGCACTAGGTTGTGGTGAATTGATATCCATGGCCATCATGTGAACAAGGAGACCAGAGGAAAAGGGATTGGACCAACAGTTTTCAAAGTTATATGGATAAAAGGAAACTAGTCTGGAGAAATGGAGCAGATGCATCTGGTGGCACCTTGCTTGCCAGGCGCCCAATGCCATTTTATCTATGGTTTTTCTTGTTGTTAGTTGCGAAGTCGTGTCTGACCCATCACAACCCCATGGACCATAATCCTCCAGGCCATTCTGTCCTCTACCATTCCCCGGAGTTCATTTAAGCTCACATTGACTGCTTTAGTTACTCGATCTAGCCACCTACTTCTCTGTCATATCCCTTTTTTGCCCTCAATCACTCCCAGCATTAGGCTCTTAGGCAGCCAAAGTATTTGAGTTTCATCTTCAGGATCTGACCTTATCTATGGTAGTTTAAGTCTAATATTAAATATCCAATATTTAATCTTGACTTCAATATGTTCCTGTATTTGATAAACAAATTGATGGACTTTCTTGCAGCACCAATGGCAAGCTTAGGCTCAGCCACTCATCTGAATCTGGGAAGGCAACTGTAAGCCGCTTTGAGCCTCCTTCGGGTAGGGAAAAGCGGCATATAAGAACCAACTCTTCTTCTTCTTCTTCTTCTTCTTCTTCTTCTTCTTCTTCTTCTTCTTCTTCTTCTTCTTCTTCTTCTTTCCAGTCTTCTAATATCCTAATGTGTTATTTACTGAACACCCCATCTTGTTGACTGTATCGACTTGCTATGTGTAAGCTGCCTTGAGTCCACAGAAGAGAGAACTATAAATAATGTAAGTATAATAAAAATAATATGTAATATAAATAATCCAAGTCTTCAAATTGTTGTTTTCTCTGGAAACAACAATGAAAGAAGTATCTTGACTCAGTCCTTTTAATTTAATAAATGGAAGCCAGTTTGGTGTAGTGGTTAGGAGTGGAAACTTCTAATCTGGGGAGCCAAGTTCAATTCTGCACTCCCCCACATGCAGCCAGCTGGGTGACCTTGGGCTCGCCATGGCACTGATAAAACAGTTCTGACCAAGCAGTGATATCAGGGCACTCTCAGCCTCACCCACCCCACAGGGTGTCCGTTGTGGGGAGAGGAATGGGAAGGCGACTGTAAGCCGCTTTGAGCCTCCTTCGGGTAGGGAAAAGCGGCATATAAGAACCAACTCTCTTCTTCTTCTTCTTCTTCTTCTTCTTCTTCTTCTTCTTCTTCTTCTTCTTCTTCTTCTTCTTCTTCTTCTTCTTCTTCTTCTTCTTCTTCTTGTCTGTTGTGGGGAGAGGATAGAGAAGGTGACTGTAAGCCACTTTGAGCCTCCTTCGGGTAGAGAAAAGTGGCATATAAGATTACCGGAGAGTCAGCGAAGGGGCCATTGCTGCCACGGGGTCCAGGAGCACTGAAAAGGACATTGAGAGAGAAAACAGGGACTACAAGTCCCAGCCTCCCTAGCAGCAGCCTTGAAGCAGCAGCAGAGAGGGGAGGGGCAGAGAAAAGTGCTCCATTAGAGGGTGCAGAGCCAGTCTTCTTCTCCCCTTCAGCGTCGAAGCGAACACCCACCCACCCTCCCTCAATAATGTTGTGTTTAAAGGGTTGTAACAGTTGTGTTGTGTTGTATTTTTATGAAAGATAAATAAACAGGAGGAGTTAGTGTGGAGTTATTTTCACAGCTGGCAGTTGGTTGGCTGGAAGCGGACATTTTCCAAGGGGCCAAGCTTGCACGCTGGCATCCCTAGTAAAAGGGGGGCCCCTCTTAAGGAGCTGTGTGGATGCGGAGCCCGCTTGGGGAGCTCGCATTTCCGGGTGGCAGGCAAAACCCAGCAGCGGCAAAAGACGCCCAGCGGATTCGCATACAGCTGCCACCTCCCACAAGCTGCAGGTCAGATGTCCAGGAAAGCAGGCGTGTGAGCTAGCATGACCCGTGAATGGAGACCTGTGGGGTATAGGGCTGCCTTGTGGTCGGCTGACCATGAGAGGGCATGTCTGCTTCCAGGCTATGCCACTCTCAAATAATAAAACGGCTGTGGTTATTTTCATGCCAAAAAAGAGTATTCTTCTTTCTTCTTCTTCTTCTTCTTCTTCTTCTTCTTCTTCTTCTTCTTCTTCTTCTTCTTCTTCTTCTTCTTCTTCTTCTTCTTCTTCTTCTTCTTCTAGCTATATAATGCCATCATATATAGAAAGGGGATAATGTATATGTTTCTGTACTATATTTGAAAATAACTGCTCTAATGTGCTATAAAATAAAATCATTTTTGACCAAGTTATTTTATTTGCTCTCCAATAATAGGTTAATTTAATTAGCAAAGCAGCTGTCCAAACTCTTTCATGCCAGTCTACTAAAAGTGGAATATCCAATGATTTCCAGTAAAAGGTGATGCAGACCTTTGCTGATATTAACAAGCAGGTTACCAGTTCAAGATCATTATTCACAATAATATCCCTTAAGTTTCCCAAGAGTACTATTTTGGAGTTAAGAGAGATATTATAACCTAAAACATCCCTAATTATCTGCAGGCTCTACCTCCAAAATATCTTGGTAGAAGTACGAGTCCAAAAGATATGAAAAGGCATGTTTTTGGGGAATGACACTGCCAACAGAAACTATATTGTAATATATGTGCTTTCAATGCCAGTCAGATACCAAGGAAAGTGAATGGTATTCTCCTTCAAGTTAACACTAATTGTATACCAAGAAGATGGAACTTAACCAATTCAGAGATGTCTACAGACTATCTCACCTTTTATCATGTCCTATTACTAAGGCTGAAGGCAGTTTACATTATTTGAATACACACATTAGCTACTTCATTATCATCTAATGTTAGATACTTCATTGTTACTTATGGTCAAGACAATGCAACTGTATACCATGTTAGATATAGATAAACAAATTTGTCTGTATGCTAAAGTCTAAAAGTGGGGAAGGCACTGGCAAACCACCCTGTATTGAGTCTGCCATGAAAACGCTAGAGGGCGTCACCTCAAGGGTCAGACATGACTCGGTGCTTGCACAGGGGATACCTTTACCTTTACCTTTAAAGTCTAAAAATTAGAATTAACTGAAAAACCCTGGATATTTTCTTTGAAAAATGTCAAGGTTAATGTTGTGATTGACCTTCAAGGTGAATTAGCCTCAGGGGGGAAAAACATTTTTTTAATGCTACCAAGATTCAGTTGGTTGCAGAAACCAGTATGGAGTGGTTCCCAGTGAAAGAAATTGTTCCTGTGTAATGAAAAGTACAATAAAGTCACTTCTGAACTGCCAGCAGGTTTTAAGAACCTTGAGAACATTATTTAGTGATGGATGTATTTCACTTTGTCAAACTTGGAAGTGGCTTTGATGAAATGAATTAATTTCCCCCTCAAACTAATAAATGGTTCTTTTTCTCAGGTCCTATTCTAACTTGCAGAAATTTCATGACATGCCCAATGAAATCACCGGGAGAATCACTAATTCCCAAATTCTTCTTCCAACCCCTTCTTAGTCCTCAATAGTAATTCCATGAATCTCAGGATGGGTAGGTTCAGCAGATGAGCACAATGTGTTCTTACCATGACTATTTGTAGGCTGACACTTTCTTGATCTGGTTGGCTCAAGCAGCCACTGAACAAATGAGTGGTGACTGAGAGGCAGGTCCATGTGGGCCCTTCCAATTGGAGGTAAGGGGGGCCTCTCACCAACAGAATGGCCTGTTGAATAGTCAGGAGTTTAGCTGTCAGGTGTTTAAGCATCCCTAGTCTTCAAGCTCCTCTGACTATCTCTAAAAGAAACCTTCTTGGTGGATGCGGTTGCTGCTTTTAGTGTGGTGACAGAAAGACAAAGGATATAAATGTATTTTACCTCTTCATATATGACAAAACTTCTGTATAGAATAGTTACCATTGAAACAAGGGTGGTCTTAACCATGGGACATTCAGGGCAGCTCCGCTAGGCCCTGTGCTAGTGGGGGCTTGCTGGGAGCCCCCAACTGCCATGACGTCAAGCTATCCTGAGCACAGCATTGAAGCTCCTGCCATCATGACTCCAGAAGTTCTGAAGTTCTGATGGTGATGACTTTAGTCAGGCTGATCACATTACCTTCTGTGTCCCTCCCCCTGGTTTCTTTCCATCCTGCACCCATCTCCAGCATTGGGTAGAATCAACTTGGTTCACTCTTGCTGCTGGTCTTGAGATCTCTCTCACTAGATCAGAATGCGGTATAAGATATCAATGGCATTTAGGAGGATCAATAGGAACCACTGAGTAGGGAGGGGCACAAGAATCAAAAGCATATGAATCCCAAAGACTTGCTGGTTGGTTTCAACAATGCTATAACAGAATGCCAGAATTCTACAAATGGCTTACACTGAGCTTTCAGGCTGTCCTAAAAGGAAAATCATCCTGTTCTCTATAGTCTAGGCTTGCCTGATCTCATCAGATTTTAGAAACTAAGCAAAGTCAGCACTAGCTAGTATTTGGATGGGAGACCACCAAGGAATATCAGGGTTATGAGGTGGAAAGAGTCAATGGAAAACCACCTCTGAATGTTTCTTGCCTTGAAATCTCTACAGAGTAACCACTGGCGAAGAAAAACCCCATGCCATCTCAGACTTCTGAAAAATTCCATTTTTGGCCATGCTTGTACAATTATACAATGCAATATAATGGTGAAGATCCTGAGACACAAAATTTTAAACTGTAAGAAATGAAAAACAGTAAATAACTGTAAGAAATGAAGAACAGTAAATACTTTGATTGGAGAATGTAGAAAAACTGAGCTGTTATGACTAAGGAGTCCATTTTTCTTTGGCTTATCAGAGAAACTTGTGAGTTCTCACTTTACAGACACTCGAAAGTGCTAACCACTAAGAGGCACAGTAGTTTACAAATCAGCTCACTTTACTAAAATATTAACATACGCTACACTCCAATTATTATTATTTTCTTTTGATTGTGATTCAGTCACAGATTTCCAGACCTGGATTACCTGTCCCTTGAAAATCTATTAAAAGTGTGGTTATTTAAGCGGCTGATCTCTCACTGAACTAAAAGCCTAGCTGGCAAATACTCCATTTGGAAAGAATTCATATTAGCAGTTAACCTCCTGCCATCCCTGTTGAAATGTTTTGGCCTTTTAATGCACAATTCAATTTCCCTGATACATCATAAATGCTTTTGCACACAGAATAATTGTTTACGAGAGATTGTTTATGAGATTCTTTCCCTTCATGTGACCCAAATGTCATCTAAAGCAGGGGTAGTCAACCTGTGGTCCTCCAGATGATCATGGACTACAATTCCCATGAGCCCCTGGATTTGCTTGGCAGGGGCTCATGGGAATTGTAGTCCATGAACATCTGGAGGACCACAGGTTGACTATCCCTGATCTAAAGCACACAGTTTAACAGGTCCACAAACTGATGAGGACCCTTAAAATTTCTGTCTCTGTGGTGGTTTTGTCTGACTTCCCACATCTACCTCACTTTATCCTGTAAATCTGGAAGAGAACAGGAGAGAATTAATCCTGGCAACCCTTTATTCCTGTTCTTCAAACATGTAACAGATATGAGGAACAATAATAATGCCTTACCAACCATGCATTTGGTTGTGGGATCCTTGAACCTATGAAGCTGCCTTATACACTGATCCATCGCTATCAGTATTTTCTGGCAGCAGGTCTTCAGAGTTTTAAGTAAAGGCCTTTGGACCTGATCCTAGCTCAGTGGTTCTCAACCTTACTAATGCCATGACCCTTTAATACAGTTCTTCATGTTGTGGTGACCCCCAACCATAAAATTATGCAAGTGTTCTTTCAGAGAAATTAAACTGAACCTGACAAATGGCATGAAGATCCATTGTTCATGATTGTATATAAATTGTTTTTTTACTGGGATTTCTCAGTTCAGTTCTGCCTCTTATCCCACCATGCTGATCTCGATCTTTTCCGCTGCTCTAGACAGACAAACACTCTGGCCCATTCCGCACAAGGACCAATGTTACCAATTGGTTTCACAAAGAAATAACGCTACTTTTAAATAGTGGAATCTCGGCGTTCCACATAGCTTCATTTGTAGTGGAATCCAGTAGCGTTTCATTCGTTCCCCACAGGTTTCCGGCCTCGCCGGAATCACTAAAAAGGAAGCGATTTTTTCTGTGCTTGTTCCCGCCCCTGGCCATCAATCAAACGAACAGCCAATGGGCAGTTGTTATCATGCTCCCGAAAAGCCCCTTTCCCTTTAAGCACAGGTTTAAAAACACACACACATTTCAACGAATATGCCTTGATTCTTCCTAACGTAGAGACCCATCTAGCTGGCATGTGAGTTGGTGAGTCATCGTTACCACGCTCCCCGGAGTGGGAAAAAAAATCCCCCCCACACGGGCGCGATTTTCGGCCGAATTTAAAGGGAACTGGCAAACAGGGGGCTGTGTTGTACTTGGGGACTTTAAAGCACTTCTGTGGAGGGACTGTAGCTGGAGAAGCCTCGCTGGGTGAATCAAGCCTTGCTGGTTCGTTGCTTTCCCCGCTCGCTCCGAGGAAAAAAAAATGGCAATCGCTTCACCGGAAGTTCGGAGGAGAGAGTCAGGGGGAGGGACTTTGTTGAAACCGCTACATTGAGAACGCACAGGTCTTTTTCGCAAGTGTTGCAGGTTGTTGGCAGGAGTGTAGCGATTTTCTGAGGGTGAATCCACTTTTCTGGATTCCCCGGAAATCGCTACAATGAAGCGATTTTTGCGCTAGTGTTGCAGGAGTGTTGCAGATTGCTCACAACGTCATGCGGAACATAGTTTTAGTGGCGAAAACAAAATGCAAGAATAGTGCTATATTAAAGTTGTGTGGAATGGACCTCTACCTCGATTTACCTCACAACACTATTGTGTGGATGGTGGCCCCCCAGCCAACCTGTTTGTCTGCTGCGACTCCTGTGAAAGGGGTCCCCCAAAGGGGTCCCGACTTCCAGGTTGAGAACTACTGTCCTAGCTGATACTCTTGAACTGGAGATAGTGGTGATTGGACCTGATACTGCCTGCATACCAAGCAGATGCTCTGCCACTGAATGACAGCTCCCCTAAATCAGAGATCAGAGATCAATCTGTTACTGTACCCAAGGATCTCTGGATTTGCATACCCACTATTTCACAAATGAAAATAAGGGACATGACTATTTGCGGCCTGAGGATCTTGAGCCAAGTCCTCCTCATCCCTGTAAACACAAACTCTACTCCATCTTCTTTACATTGTGGCAATATACTCAACAACAGCTTATCCCGCAGTGCTTTATAAGTCAAAGTCTTTGGGACTCAATGGGAGAATCCAGAAAAACAACAAAAATCAGCAGCTCATACTAACAAAATATTAGTGAGGCATTTCCTTAAAAAACAAAACCTGGAACAAAATAGTAATTGTTATTTACTAGGGATATAAGCCAGAAAGCAGGAGTTGTCCCTAATAAACAGGATAGTTGGTGTAAAAACTTGGGACAGAAATCATATTTCTTTTTTAAAAATTCAAGATTTTTATCCCATCCAGCCAGTTACTTGTTTATAATTATAATAATGGAGAAGCACTAGATCAGACTGATAGAACATTATTTGTTAAACTAGCTGAGGATTTTTTAAAAACTCTGCACATTTTCAAATTAAAGGATAACATGATACTTTCAGGTGATTCTCCAGTGCTTAGTCACTGAAGAACCTAAAGTTACCCAAAGCGCAAAGCTAGCAAAGTGCAACTAGTGAAGCACAACCAGGTGAGCTAAAGAGAGTCTGCCAGCCTTTTGTTACTTGGAGTCACAATCTTAGACCCATTATTCACGGGGGTTTTAGCGCGCGTTCGGGGTGGAATGGCGGCGACTAAAATCACCGATAACGCACGGAGTCGGCTGCAACCGGCCGCAGATTCGGTGCACACCGCCGAAAAAGCTGCTTTAGTGGAACGCGGAAGAAAGCGCAGCTTCCCGGGCGACCAGGGCACAACCGGAGGTGGCGGCGAATTGACCGCATGCATAATCAGGGAGGTCGGAAGCGGCACGACCGCTCAAGCGGCTGCCAGAACGAACGGCGGCACAGGCTGGGGGGAACCCAAGGGAACACGGATGGAAAGGCGGCCGGAGAGCTCACAGTGGAGGGAGGTTAGGGGATCGCCGCGGCTAAGGACGGCAGAGAGGTCGGCCACCCACCTCCCAGCCATTCCCAAACACCCCCCCAACCACAAACGAGAACAGAGGCGAGGTCTCTAAGAAAATGCAAAAACTTTATAACAAAGTGAACAAACAAAGCACAAATATAACATACAATCAAAGGCTAAGGTAGGGGAAACATTAGAAAGGGGAAACCTATGGGGCAGGGGAACTGGGCAAGGAAAGAAGGGGAGAGGCGAACGGGGAGTAAACCAAGGGGAAGGGGAAACATGGTCCAAACAAATCCCCCCCAAAGTCCAGCCTTGTGGAGGCAGCATCTGCGGCGGCAGCTCACGTGGGCGCTGAAGACGACGGCCCGGCATCCGTGCTGTCCGTCGAGGCATCCCCTGCAAGGGGGGAAGACAGGACGTCTGTAAGAGCGATGGCTGGAGCTGGGTTCCCTAGAGGGCCATGACGGCAAGGCGCCACCGCACACCCAGGCCAGTGGCCCGGGATCATGCAGCTGCCGTATGCCGCCATACACACCCTCCTGCCGATGCAGCATCCATGTGGGTGCTCCTGCCTCCGCCCACATTAGGTCCAGGAGATCCCCGTGCAGTGGAGGCGGCCCCGGGGTGTCCGCCTGGATGGCACAGAGTGCAGCAAAAAAAGTCTCCCGGAGCCGGGCAAACTTTTCCCGGCATTGCCGGGGCGTCCGGGAGTACCCGGCCACTTCTAGGTACTCCGACGCCCCCCGGAAGATGTCAAAGCAATTGACCAGCTGGCTGGTCATCAAGAGGCGTGCGTGGCACATGGAGAGGCAGTGGAGCAGAAATAGCTCCACTGCCCGACACTGACAGCGAGCCCCGTCACGCCGCTCTCGCCAGGTGCGCAGCATGGTCACAAGTGACCAGCCGCGCCCTGTCACCGCCCCTTCCTACCACGCCCTGTAGCGTCCGGGCCAGACTCTCGCGAGGGGCACTGGGACCGCCCCCCACATCCCCAGAGAAGCCAGCAGCCCCCGGATGCCTCGCTTCCTCTTGGCTCCGCATCGACGCCTCAACGCCTCAACGCCAGCCGCTCCGGGTTTTGCCGCCGCCGTGCCCCATCCCGTGCATAACCGGTTTGCTTCACGTCTTCCCCCTCCGTTTTTTCCATGTGACCCGAACTCGCCGTTTCGGCGGCCGTGCATAATGGGCCTTAGCATTACTTTGTATGAAGAATTGCTGTCAGGGCATTCAAGTTGCTGTTTGAAACAGCTGTAACACTGAGGAAGCCCCATTATCCAAGTGCATGAACTAACTATTTGGCAGCGGGTGCGGGAGACCTGATCCTGCTTTCATGACATCTTTCATTAGAGAAGGGGGGGGAATCCAGAAGGTACCAGGGCAGCTAATCTAATTTCTTAGAGGACATGACTGAAGATCCAGTTGGCAAGTGGCCATAGTGCTTCATAGACCGTTTAGGCCCTGGAGGTTTCTTGCTGGGCTGCAGGCTGGAGTTTTAGTCGTGGCAGGTTGCCCCACCTCTTCCTGCACCCACATGGGGGAACATTTGGCCCAGTGCACCTCATCTGCCCCAGATTTGTGTTCCTGCACGGGAGCTGGGGCAGTGAAGTTCCCAGTGCGTAAACGGTCATACAGATGCAGTCTTTAGGAACATTTCCTTGATCATCTTCCTTCAACAACTAAAAATGAGAACTAACACAAAGGCTGCATTTTAAAAAGGTAATTATTCTAAGAAACTGGACTCTTCACAGCATTGTCCAGAGTTACCATCTAGCCAGTTTCAAGCTGATTTCACTCACCATATTCTTTGTTGTTGTTGTGAGCTTTGATTTAATGTTGGTCAATGGGCAACTTTCAATTCTGTGTGCATTGAAAAACAGGTGTAGCATCAACAGGGCACAGCAGCACTCTGGCACTCACTGGTTTACAGAGGGCATCATCAGTTTGGGCTGGTTCCCCCCATCATATTGTGGCCACTTTTTTCAATAAGTGTTTGTTGCCACCTGATAAGCAGATCTATATAGGGGCAGATGAAATGAAAATATTCACAAGAAAGGAAGCCCAAATGAAATACTGTTTAGACAAACTGAAGTAAGTCTGGTTTTAAGCAAATGGCTCAGATAGATCTGTTACTGAACATTACTGGTAAATAAATTAATAGACTGTAAAATGACACAGCGTAAGAACATCCCAATTAAACAGAAACAAAGAACAATGATTATGTGTCATTGCTCTTGACATTTGGATAAAGCCCATATAAGTCCTTTGGCTTAGTTTAACGAGCACAAAGATTAGAGGCTTTTCAAAAATCATCTTGAAGTTTGCCCTTTTTTGGGAAGGGAGAGGAACCAAAATGAATTGCAAGTCAGCTTAACTCTGTGGTTTAGAACAATTCATTTTGTTTCTCATTGTTCCTTGATGGATGAGCTGTGACATGGTGCCTGGTAGAAATCTTCAGAAATGGATTCCCATCTAGAAGAAAAGCTGTAATGCAGAACAGGGGTGAGCAGGAGTTCACTTGGGAGTGACCAGTTACTCTCCACTCCATTAACAGGAGCTTCCACTCCTCCTCTAGAACTTCTGTGATCACTTTCTTATCCTTCCTATTAAAGCTACTGCAGCCACTTCTCTCCTCTTTCCCTTTTGTGTGAAAAAGGAGGCACACACAGACCTTTGCTGTAGATAAGAAACAAAAGCACCAGCATTCTTTTCCATCTACCTTTTCTCCTCCTTCTTCAATTGTGCACAAATGCAGCCTTGTTCTGGACAGGAAAGGAGTGTTCTATTGACTCTTTCCCCTGTATTAAGCTGCTACTTGCCTTTTTCCAGAAAAAAAAGATTCAGGTAATTGTACATTTTCCCTGCAGGACAAATTACCATTTGGGGGGGGGAGGGGTTGCCTTAGGAAACAGCAGAAGAAAGGCTTTTCTGCCCAAGCCTGGTATACCTACACTGGAACACTGTAATTTTTATTCTAGCCATTTTATGACTAGTTCTGCCCACTGAACCACCATTTAGTGAGCTTAAGTCTTGAGTGTTAGTCAACTACTCTCTTCCCTTCTGTTGTGATAACCAATGTAATTTTCACATGATCAACAGATCTGCAATATAAATTTAAAGCATCTTCTGGCACCATCAATCATTGGAGTGGAATGTGTTGGAATAGGGTGGGGTACGGTGTAGCACTTGGCTATCCAGGTGGTTTACTGTCCGCCCAACACTCCCCCAGCTAGCCTGTAGAGCCTCCTGGAGATGGCGGCGGCCTCAGTTTTGCAATTCCCCAGATTACTGATTCTGGGGGACTTCAATGTTCACACCTATTTGCCTTCCTCTGCGTCTGGCCTGGATCTGCTGTCGACAGGTGGCAACAACAGGATTCTCCCAATTTGTTACTGGACCCTCTGATCAAGCTTGATCTGGTCTGTAGTACTGGAATAGATGTGGATCTCATGATGGCTAAATGCCATCCCATGGTCGGATCACTATGCCGTGAAGGCCCAGCTCAGGATGCCACCCCACCCCTGGTGTGGGCAGAGGGCATATTTTGTATTTTAGCCCATCCACGGAGACATATGGATATGACTGGATTCCTGAATACTCTGTGGGACCAATGCCTACCAGTGAATCGCTGGCAGCTTTAGTGGGGGACTGGTTGTCCCACTTGATGGCCACCATTGACAAGATCGCTCTGTGGTGCCCTCTCCACCCTCATCTCAAGCCAGCTCTCTGGTATACTGGGAAGCTAAGGGAGAGAAAGAGGAAGTGAAATGGCTAGAGTGAGTGTGGAGAAAGACTTGTGATGAGGTGGCAAGAGTATCTTATCACATGCATATGAGATGGCAATTAAGGCGGCTAAATGAGAGTGTTATGCTGCCTTTATTGCATCTGCAAGCTCTTGCCTAACCCAATTATTTAGGGTAGCTCAATCTTTGACCGTCATTGAAGAGGGGCACCAAAACATTAGTCAATTGGCACTTGGCTGTGAGGCATTAGTGAGCTTTTATGCAGATAAAGTCTTGTCACTGGGGTCCCTCTGCCAGCCAATGCTATACCATCTTGTGAACTCCCATCCTATGGTGATTGACTACTGATAGGGGAGGAATGAGGATTATGCTGCTTCTTGTGTTTTGTGCTATTAAGGGTTTATGATTGGCTTTGTTGGGGCTTTTATCTGTTTTATGTAACCCACCATGAGTCCACAGAGGGAGCGGGATAGAAATCGAATGAATGAATGAATGAATGAATGAATGAATGAATGAATGAATGAATGAATGAATGTGGCATGAATTTTTAACTTTCATATCTCTGTGTCTAAGCAGAAATGTGATAGAATTAGTGGTTGCATTGCAAGGGGTTATATGCTGGGGGGAGGGAGGAATAAAGGATACCAACACCAAGAACTATGTTTTGGTGAGAAAATGGTCACAGCTTTATTGCCATACAAATGAGTATCACTGCAGCATAGAAGGATCCAGCCATCTTGCAGCCAGCAGATTGCAAGTAAGTGCCAGCAGCAGCAGCATTGCCCACAGCACATGGAAATACACTTGTGCTAACCAAACTTGCTAGGAACCTGGGAGGTGGCAGCCTTGAGGCCTGTAGGTAGCAGCCTCTTACAGGACATGTATCTGAGTATAGCCATGTGGCCCTTTAAATAGGGCACTTGGCCAGCCCCCTCTGTTTGACTTCAATGGCCAATAGGCCTGGGGAATCTCCCCTTCCTGTTACAGGGAAATGACTTTACCCCAATACTCAATCTTAACAAGAATAAAACCAACAACAATTTTAATTGCTGTATGAAACAGATGTCATAAGTATGGCTTGAGAGTAGTTGACTAACACTGGATGCCCTAGGCTTTTCAAGCCATACTTTTCAAAACCCCTACAGCATCCATGATCTCATATCTAGATGTTACTGAAAATGATGTCACCATACTGTCACAATGCCACCACAATCTCAGTCCTTCCACTTCAATTTCCTCCTGCCAGTATTCCAGGCCATGGTTTGCTAGGAAGTCTCCCACTATAGGCACAGTGGAAGACTTGTCATGCTACTTCTGGATCAGCAACTATTCATGTTCAGCTGGACACCCAATGTGGCCTTGTTAGTATGAGAGTGCGACGGGGCAATCCTTCTTTTTTTATTTGTTAAAATTTCATTTCTAATTCCAGCAGAAATTATATAAATCATTGGTGAACCATAAATCACCTATCTGCTTGCTTAGTCCCATCTCTTAAAAGATCTGAAATTTCTTTCACTGTCCCAAGAAGGAATCGGCCCATCATACAAGCCCAGCTCCTGTCTCGATAGCCCACAGCTGTGAAAAAGGCCGTGCATGTTGTTCTCCTGATTGTTCATTTGAGTTGCAAAAAAGTGGATTTTCCAAACTGCATTTCCCTACATTGTTTTCCTCTTAATTCATTTTGATTCTATACTACATTTTCTCGGAGTTTATGCTGGGAGGTATACACGTGCTGCATTTCACAGAGGTTTTTTTTTAAGGGTGCTTTAATGAATTCTTAATTACATTATTCAAAAGATCCATTATTCAGTATTCATCTCACTTCTAAATGAAAGTCTTTACCTGACATATGAATGAAATGAGTCTAAATGCTTTGCATGCCACCTAGGGATTCATAATAGACTCCGTGCTGAATGGCAGCAGCAGGTTTTTCTTTCTGCTTTAAATTTACAGGGATTGTTTGTGGAGATGGACAGATAGGAAATAGCCAACCAGCCCCTCAACTCTTTACAGGTATATTCATATCTGTTAAGTGCCTGGAAGACTGACGGTTAGGCCATAGTTGTTGGGGGATGACTGAGAAAGGAGGAGATGGAAGTAGTCTAGATGATAGTTGTCCTGTGCAATAAATACACCATTGTTGCTGGTTTTTGCAAAGACTCTCAAGTTTTCCCAGATCCTGCATCTGTTTCAGGGAAATGACTTTTCCCCAGTATTCAATCTGAACAAGAACAAAACCAGCAGCAATCTTAATTACTGAAACAGATATTGTAAGGAAGAACATTCACCACCAGAGCTGGTATCATCTTTATACCTACCTGATACAGTAGACATTTCACTTGGGCTGCCATGAACCTTGCATATGAAGTGGAAGCAAAACAAAATGAGCCTTGAACATAAATATCTACTTATCTGTAATTTTAAATGACGGTACAAGTAAAATTTCCATCTTGTAATCAGTTATGCTGGCCACAGAGGAGCCCTCCAATAAAAAGGGGGCATTCCCTATGGAAGTGTCCCTGTGAAGATTACTTCCATGTAACAGACAGCACCCACATAACATAAAACCTCTTTAGGAAAGTTGGGAAGGTTTAGGTGCTTGGTGAGTTCCACCCAGTACTGGGGCTGTTTGCTTTGAGGAGAATCCCATGTCCAGATGGAACAGCTATTTACTTCACTGCTTATCATTGTAGCTGTGTGTCCATCTAATCAGTAATAATGTGAAACTGAGTAAAACTGGTTGAATTATGATCTCCTGTTCTCAAAGAAATGAGGGTGGTAGTTCTTGGGGTTGGGTGGAGTTATGCCTTTTAATACAGAATTGTCACAAACTGATAAAACTAGATTCCAACTTAACATCACTCCTAGGATTGACTGGAAACCAAGACAGATAAACTGTGCAAATCAGTGTTAGGTTTGTAGTGTAAATGTAACCCAGGAGTCCTGGTTCCATGGTCAAACTGCCTGTTTCATCCCCCTCTCTTACCCCTGCCCTTGCATTCTTGATTTCTTTACATCCCTGGGTTTACAACCGGATGGCACATAGGCCCTTCCCCCCCCCCCCCCCGTTATCAGTCAGTGTCCTTGGTTCACAGGGGAGTTACAAATGGCCAGCTGGGAGCATCTCAGTATCCAGGGAAAGTGACTAAGTGTCTCCTGGGGTCATGCCTTAAGATCACAGGCTTCTCAGGTGTGAACCAATATTACTTCCTGTAGACCCAGTCATATATACAGCTGGGTAGACTGTGGTTCTTTGTCTCTGTCAATTATTTTCCTGCTCTGTTCTTTGGGATTTCTGTTACGTCATGTGGATTTCTCCAATAAAGATTGATTTCCTTTCTACTCTCTGGAGTGTTGGACTTTGGTCTGAGGAAGGGTCTCTTCCATGCATCAGAATCCTAGATGACAGTAAATATTTATTTTGGTTACCCTTTCATTTTTGTCTCAATTTATTTACCTCCTGTTGTTAGTTGGGCCCTTAGAATAACTACATCTGTTTTTAAATCCATGCAATTATATAAATAAGAAATGTTAGTTATATTGTCACGCTGCACTTTTCTCACCTTTTCCGTTGGGTACTGGAGTCGTACTATAAAGTAATGCATTTTTATAAGTGCAATCCATGTAAAAATTACCCCAAATAACAAATTATTAGTTTCTAAGCTTTTATGTGTATATTCAATTGCACACAAGTATTCTCTGCCATGTACAACCATAATATAGAATCCATTTTAACTTCATCACTACACCAACAAGAGTAAATGAGAATATAAACTGATTTAAGAGAACCATTTGATATGATAAAATAGTTATTTTCACAAGTACGGTACCTAATTTCCTGTCATTCACTGAAAACAAAATTATGACTTTCTCTATATAACTCAATCATCTGAGTTTTTAAAAAACTTGATATTTTGCAGTGTTGTGTCACTACATTTACAAGCATTTTAAAGTGGTATTTGAGAAGCTACAAGTGGAATAGACTCAAGCATACGTGAACAGCTTCTCATTTCCTCCTCTGCCACTATTTCTTCTGTTCCTTCTCTGAAAGCCCCCATAGTCACTCCCATTTTCCTGCCCCCACCTATCTTTCCCACATACCGGGGAGGATGGTATATAAATACAACAAATAAACAAATAAATAAACATACTATTTCCTCTTTCTTTCCTCCTGGAAGTTCCCGGATCATCACTGTCCCCTGCTGCCTTCTTGTCTACCAACCTCTTGCCTAACCACCATCTCTATTTTATTTGCTCCATATTCAACTATATTATTTTTTCACTACATTTATATCCCATAGTTCTCCCCAACATAGACTCAAAGCAGCTTACATCATTCTCTTCCATTTGATCTTCACAACAGTCCTGTGAAGTAGGTTAGGGTAAGAGCATGTGACTGGGAAAATTTGCCTCTAAGGAAGGAGTTTGTCCATTTGTCAGCTCTACCATCCTGAATTCCTGGTTTGTCCCAACTTAAAACAAATGGAAATCAGAAACACAGCTGACTTCCCTTCCCTTTTCTTCACCACAAGTCGTCAGCTGGGACTACAGAGAAAAGGAGAGAAGCAAGCTTACTTTCCTCTCCTTTATGCAACTTCACTATGTGACAGTTTTGCTGAAAATAGGTATGGAACAAAACTGTGAACTGGATTCTGACCAGCAGGCCAGCAAACTTCTTCAGCAGCTGTTCCTCAGTGCAGTCTGAGACATCTGGTGTCCTGCTGAAATGTGCCCCCCTGGGAAACAAAGCAGTAATGGATTAGTTCTGCTGTATGGGGGGGGGGATCACGGTGTGTGTGTGTTATTTTGCAGGAAGGTGAGATTGCATGGAATGTAATCTCACCTTCCTGCAAAATAAAAATAAATGCCCCAATCCATCCCACATCACCGCAAAGCACCATGAAGCTGATCAGGGCATTTTTTTGCCCCCTCTGGGCCACTGTAGGATAAAGTGACCAGCGTTGGAGGGGGGTAAGGCAGGACGTGCCACTGCCGCCGCAGTGGCGGAAGCGCTCCCTCCCTCCCCTCCCTCCCTCCCTAGCTCACCTCACCTCCCGAGCGCAGCAGTGGCAGAAACGCGGCTCACCTCACCTTAGCGCGGTGGTGGTGGTGGCATGCTGGCGCCCCCTCCCTTCCCTCTCTCCCCAGCTCACCTCACCTTCCAAGTGTGGCTCTGGTGGCACAAGCGGTGCTGCACCACCCCCTCCCCCTCCCTCCCTGGGTCATCGTCGCCTCCTGAGCATGGCGGTAGCAGAGGACATTGTGGGACATTCCGCCAATAGCCCAGGACACGGGACCTTTGGTGAAAAGTCGGGGCCATCCTGCTGTTTTCATGTCACACGTTCACTATATTGTAGGATAGGGAGGAAATGGAGGGACGGGCCCTTTTGGCCCCCGCAGTAGGCTAAGGGAACTTGGAAAACTCCTTGTTCACTTAGCCCAGGGCTTCTAGGGCCTGATCTGTGCCAGGCCCAGGAGGGCGGCAGCCTGGCAGCAACGTCATCTAAAAGCAGGCATTTGCCCTGCTTCCATATAGCTGCCATCTCGGCCTTTTCCGCACATGCAGAATTGGCCTCACAGTCTCATTGTGACAGTAGAACAAAGCAAATTTGATTGCCAAGCAGTTTGACTGAGATATTTGGAGTATCCCTAGGCAGATTTACTCAGAATCCATCCCATGCTTATTCAGTGGGGTTTACTTAGGATGTAATTAGTATGGTAATGCAAGGCATGTCATTGGCTGTTACAAACTTAAACATTAGGTATATAGGACTCTCAAGATAGGGCAAGAGAAAAATAAGATTAAATCTGTACTATCTTTCACTTTGCCATGCTAGTACCTTAGGAGTAATCTGAAGGTTGATTAGCAACTACATGTTTCTCACTTCATAGCTGCAGTGTCAAGTGGTGACCACAGCTGATTTGATTTGCAAAAATAAAGCATTCAAAAATTGAATGTATCTTGCTCACAATGTCCATTTCCTCTTAAGGTGAGCATTTCCTAGAAATCCAATGATGATATGTTTGCAGTTCAAGATGAATTGTATTTGAGTTTTGCATCTGTGCTGGGGCAGCATGGCAGCTAGCCAGAAAGTCATTGCTAACACATGCTCATAATGTGCTGCTTTGCTTGGATAATGTCCAAGCAATTGCATTGGATTACGTTCCTTGAATTACACCCAGGGTCATCATGTACAGGTCATGCATCATTTAAATAGCTACATTTCAAGCATATGTGCTGCTTTTATGTCTGCATTAGAGTTGCCAGCCAAATTTTGTAAACCAGGAGATGTAAAAATGAAAATGACATCATGCCAATGCTGTAAAGTCCCTTTTGGGTGAATTCTAGAGCATTGCACCAATGTGATGATGTCACTTCTAGGTGCGCTGTGATCATGAAGTGGCATTTGATGAAGTGATGTCAGATGAAATTTGATGAAGTCTCTTTTGGGTTCATCACTGCAGCATGAGAGCTCTAATCCCCCCCCCCCCACACACACACAATAGCTCCTGCTGCTTCAACAAGCAGCAGTGGGAATGATGGAGCCTGGTGTGGGAGACTGGCCCACTCTAGCCTACAGATTTAACTGCATTAATTAATTGATGACCTTCATGTTCTTCCTGGAACAGTCAACAGTTTCCAGGTGACAGTGTAAGAATGCACAAAATATTTGCAATCCAATGCTGGGTTGACCTAAACCCACTTGGCAATGTGAGTAAACTAGGCAAACTAGAACTGAACATAAGAAAAGCCGTTCTGCACCTGGCCAGTGAGTCCAGCATCCTGTTTCAGACAGTGATCAGTTGGTTGTCCTGAGGGAACAGGGAACAGGGCAGAGACCCAGGGCATTGTCCTGACATTGCCTTCTAACACTATTGTTCAGGGGATTACTGCCTCTAAACGGAAAAGCTGGAATACTAGTAAAGGAAGCTTTACAGCTTCCCCTTTTCCCCAGATCACATCATACTTAAGACAACAAAGAAACATTTTTCCTTTGAGAATTGATATTTTTCTATCAGATGGATTCACTACATTGGGTACAGGTAGCAAGGACAACAATGATTAAACAGTATGAAAATTAGATTTCATTTCAATACTTTTGAAAAAAGCAGAGAATTTTTCAAGTGTTCCCAGACACTGTTTGTAATTTGCTATCAAAAAGGAGTGTTAGCTATATTAGGCCGATTCCACACAGTGGCGACCATGCCAGGCCACAGCTATGGGTTTGTTATGGGGCCTTTTGCCCTGCCGCTTCCTATGTCTGTTTTTTGTGGCAGACATGGTCCGTCCCGGATTTTTGCCTCCACATGGAGGCAGTCAGGGAAGGATGATTCCACTGTGAGGGAGGGGAGGAATGGTTCCTTTGCATCAGGGGTAGTCAAACTGCGGCCCTCCAGATGTCCATGGACTACAATTCCCAGGAGCCCCCTGCCAGCGAATGCTGGCAGGGGGCTCCTGGGAATTGTAGTCCATGGACATCTGGAGGGCCGCAGTTTGACTACCCCTGCTTTGCATGAAGGTGGGATGGCACGCAATGCTTTCATTTCACGTTTATCAATATTAGGCTTTCTCAACCAAGGTTTTGGTTTTCTCAACCTGGGGTTCTTGACAGCCTTGGAAGGGTTTCCCTAATGGGTGGGAGTTAATTAATTTTTAATATATTTTTTACATTTGTTAAACATTTATTGGTTGCTGTGACCATATATGGTCATGTTGACCACCCCAAAAAATGGCCAATGATAGCCTGGAGGGGGTGAAAATGGGAGGGGCCCCAGATGGGCATGCACATAACTATGTTTCCCAACCATATTCGGCACAATTGCACCACTTCTGGGGTTTCTCAATGTCTGAAGAATGTTTCAGGGGTTTCCCAATAATAAAAAAGTGGAGAAAGACTGGGCTACATGTTCATCTGCGAGTTGTGAAGTGTTAGGGAATCTAATGAGTTAGAAATATATGTGAAGCATGGGGAAAAGAGCAACAATATAGCTCAATAATGTGATTTTTCAGTTTGCTTGCAAATAGAAGTAAAACCTGATTCTGATTCTACAAGGCATAGGGAATGAACCACTCACAATATGTTCCTGATTATGTCTTACCCTACTGGTGCCCTGCACTTTAGAGATGTTTGTTTCCCAACAGCAAAATCCATTTTGATAAGGCTTGGCTGTCTGCTTCCCACATCTCACAATCCGATACACAAATAACATCTCTGCACATATGGAAGCCTTCATGGCGACACATACCTATTACAAGTCAAAACTATTTTATGAACCATAATGCTTTGCAGATGAAAATGTAGAAAAGATGACAGTTTTTAACTAGCAATGCTTTCTGACAGTGTTCAATCTTGTTTTAGTAATTGGCATTGAAATGTTTTTAAATGGACTATTAATAAAAATGGAATGTTTTATTTTTTTAAAAATGATCTTAATAGTGTGAAGCTTTGTAGAATTATAAATCTTTAAGGAATGCTTATGGTGATTTGGCTGCACCTTTAAAATAAAAGGACCAAGCTTAAACAAATTTTTATTATATGTAAATTTCTATTGCCTTAATGAATAATGAACAGTCCACAATATTTTCTAACTTTCTTTTTTCAGTAATAACAATAATAACATTACATAGTGTGCCATGTACTATTCTGTTCAGTTTGAACTGAAAATTACAGCATATTTTCCCATTTAAAAATTGCATGCAAATATTTAAATATATATTATTTTAACCTATTTTTTTTACGAGTCCTAATCATTGGCACAGTTTTATGAATTAAATATATATCCCCTTTTGTTCTCCTCCAAGTCTGTGTAGCCACATATCTGTAAGAATGGACAAGAGATGCTTTTGTCTCTTTTCCCTGATGATAGATCCTGATCATATGCCATGTATACTCTTCCCTCTAGTGTGCAGGTGAGCCAGTATCAACCTCTCCAATGTCCCTTGCTCGCCTATGTGCTCATGCAAGCCTTTACTCCAGATTCAAATGGAAACCCCCAGCCCCAAGCATGAACTATTCCATGTAAACACAGGGGTATGCTTACATAAAATGAAAAATTGTTCCCATAACCAATCAAATAGTTAAATAATCATATCCAGAAATATGAATCAGAATGATTCTTTTTTTTAGAAGAGATCACACAACTGTTCTGGTTAGAAGACATTCCTGTTAGTCAGAGATCTGCTGAATAGCTTCTGCCTGCCATGCTCTCCCATTGTCTGTGAGAGACCGTTTATGCACTGGAGTTTTCATGCCAGGCTGCAGGGTGGAGTTTTAGTCATGGCAGGTTGCCCCACCTCTTCCTGCACCTACATGGGGGAGCATTTGGCCCAGTGTGCCTCACCCACCCCCTATCTGTCCTCCTGATAGGGGGGTGGGGCAGTGAAGTTCCCAGTGCATAAACGGTCAGAATGAAGCCACTGTTACTTTGGAAAGTTTCCAAACATTCCCAAACATCAGACCCACCTATTATATTTAGACTGGGGAGCAGATTGAATCAGTTCTTATTTAAGCTTTGACTACATGTTAAGAAACCACCTGAGTGATCCAGCAAAGAGATCGACACACTAAACACAGGAATCTTCAGAATGAGAGGAATTAGAAATATGTTTTACTATCATTAGATACAGATTAAAAACTTTTACTTTCTGTAGTATCCATTCCATTTTCTATTTCATTTTATCTTTGAATCCTTGGCCATTTCTTTAAATGAGAACCTAGTTTTTTTTTTAAATAGCAGAATAGCAGGGAAGTTAAACTTGAAATCAACAGAATGTTCTCATTTGTAAGGGCAAACCCCCTCATACACACACACACACACATTGCTTCAACTTTGTCTGTAATGAGAGTCCTACGGAAAAGCTCATTCAAATATCAGAATAGGCCAGACTGTTGTGCATTTCAGCTGCTTCCAGGGTGTTCATTTGAACAATTTCCCCTTGTCAAATGGTAGCAACAAAATTCAGGTGATCTAAAACTGATCATTTTAATTCTGCCATTTAAGTGTAATTGTAATTTTATTTTATTTGTTTTTATCTTTTCTAAAGCACTCCAAGAGGCCCAAAGAAAGGTGTTTTACAATTGTAAAGTGCTGGAAGTGATTGGCAAATTATTTTACAACTGGCACTTATTATTTCCTTTTATTAAGAATAAAGTGGCTTTTAGAGCAAAAACAATAGGGTGAAAAGGGGATCTTTTATGCACTCATTACAAATAGAAAATTGGAAAGGAAACGTAAGGAAAGCTGAGGACCTCATCCACTGAAGCAGTGCTTCTGCTCAAGCTCCACTGGAATTAATGGAGATTTGGAAGAATGTTCTTATGAGCAGGGGCTCAGTGGAAACCTTCCCAGTGGATTGGGCCCTAAATGCTATTTGCAAGGCAAGTATTCCTCACATTGTATTCCTCACAGGCAGCCAAATACTGTGATTATTGTATGAGTAATTGGTCCTATAATAAGTACAGAAAAGGTACAAAGAAAGAACAGAAATTGTAATCTCAGTGACAACCGATTTCCTCCTATAAAGCTAAAGGTCCCAATCTAGCTGTGGTTATTTATGAAATCAGGAGAATAAATTAGTCATGACAAGCTTCTCCCAATTATTTCCCAAAGGACCGTTTGCTGCCATAGGACCCATATCTGTTGGGAACTTTCTTTAGCTTTAATTTAAAATAGGTCTCTTTCTGGTACTGAAATTCTGTTTTTATTAGGGATTAGGTCAGAAAAGGAAGTGATCTTGCCTCCAACACTTGCCATGATTCTTAAGAAACACCTTTTATTTCCATTTTCTTGTGTTCAGTATTTCATTTTTAAAAAGAACAGGAAGCCAGTATAAGATGCTCACTCTGTGGTTAGTCTTTCCATTCTCTCTTAACAGTGGGGGTTGAGGATGGCACACATGATGGAAGTGTATCAAATAAGAATTTTAAGTTGTGGGTAAGAAAGCTGGAAAAAGAGTTCCTAAGAAAGCCAAATCCATGTAAGATATTTTTCAATAAACCTTTTTTTATTTGTCTCTTGGAAAATGCAGAAGACCATAAACCATCAAGAGACTGTTGAAACAGGCTGAGAGGAATCTTTGGTGAAGAGGAAAGAGAGAGGGTAACAAGCCCAAAGAAAGGGAGAGAACTAACTAAAAAATATACACAGCAGGAGACATCAGTGTAGAATATACACAGACAAGACCTTTAGTGTTAGAACACATCAAAGGCTCCATGTAGGAGAAAGACAATAGTTTTCAGAATGAGGAAGAACATGGTAGCACTTGACAGGCTTAGTGGAATACTTATAGGAATAATTTGTCTCTCCCAAAGACCATGATTTGCCTCCCAGGAGCAGAATTAAAGGTGACAGCAGATGAACTGATACACAGTCACACACATATGCATTGGGGTGGTGGATAAAATGGCATAAAAGGTGTGTGTGTGTGGGGGGGGGACCCACCATGTTTGCAAGGAAAAGGCAAACCAACTTAGTTGAAGAAGAAGAAAAAAAATCAGATGTTAAAGGGAGCATTTGTAGTTATCCCAGTACTTAAGAGATGACTTTCTGAGGATGATTACAGAGTAAATTAGTGGTTTCCTAAATGTAGGTAGGATGGATATGTACAACCTGTGGATAAGCAAGAGTGATTTGAAACTGGGGGAGGAGACAGGTTGTCTGTTCAGAGAATACAGTGGAGCAGACAGCTGCTGAATAGGAAGACAAAGGTGGCAATTATTTAAACGTTTCCTTGATATTAAAGCCGCATTAACCCTCACACCAGTGATCTTTCTGTTTGTTAGAAATACTTAGGAGTCATTGTTGCTAACTCGTCTGACACCAGAGGAAGAATTCACTGATTTGGTTGAAAAATATATTGATGTGGAATTGGTTGGATGGAAAGCTGAGTGTGAAGAATGTGGCCCCATCAGGAGGGGCGCTGTGAGGCAGAGAATTTACTTTGTATCAAGACGGTCCCAGGCTCAACCCACAGCATCTCCTATTAAAAAGTTCTTACTTGATTATATGGAAGACCTGAGACCTGTTCCTATTCAGAGAAGACAATACTGACCTTGATAGTCCAGGGGTCTGACTATGAATCATTGAAAACAGCTATCATTAAACTCCATGTTTTGATCCTACCTTTTGGTATTCCTCTAAGTAGACCTTGGTGACACTAATGGCTGCCAATCCATTTCAATCAGCAGCATCTTTGTGCATGCACACTTTGGGGGAAACCTGATGCTAAACTGTTCAGTAAGCATTCACAGCTCCTCATCACAAAACAAACAGACCAAATGATATCTTTTATATTTATTTATATTTTGATTTATATACTGTTGCTCTCAAAGAATCGCAGCGGTTTACAATAAAAGAATAAATATAAAAAATAAAACCACCCAGCCCACAAGTGCCCAATGTATTAAAAGATGGCAGTTCTGTGGAGTAGTACCCTATCTCTTCTCCCATGCCTAGCAGCAGTCAGAGTTCTTTCCATAGGGTCTTGTTCTAATTCTAATTCTATGGGATCCACTGATGATAACTCTGGGACCTCAGCCCGGCCTCAACCATCCACCTGGTGGAAGAGCTCCTTCTTACAGGCCCTCCAGCAGGACCCTTAGCTCTTCCGGGAGCTCATTCCACCTGGCTGGGGCCAGGGCCAAAAAGGCCCTGGCAAAGGCCAGGCGAATGTCCCAGGGCCTGGGACAACCAGTAGATTCATATCCGCAGAGTGGAGTGCCCTGTGGGGGTCATAGGCAGACAAGTGGTCCTGAAGATATGCTGGGCCCAAGCCGCGTATAGCCTTAAAAGTTAAAACCAAAACCTTAAACTTGATCCGGAAGCAGATTGGTAAGCAGTGCAGATGACATAGAACTGGCTGAATGTGGGCCCTCCAAGATGTACCAGTGAGGATCCTTGCAGCCGCATTTTGTACCAGCTGTAATTTCCGGATCAAAGCTAAGGGTAGGCCTGCATAGAGTGAGTTACAGTAATCTAGCTTGGAAGTGACTGTTGCATGGATCAATGTGGCCAGATGATCAGAGGACAGGTAGGGTGCTAGTAGCCGTGCTTGGCGCAGATGAAAAAGCACTGTGTGGGCTACCTCCATGGAGAGGGAGGCATCAGAGATCACCCCCAAATTCTTGGCAGTTGGTGCAGGTGTCAGTTGCACCCCATCCAGGCATGGGAGGCACACTTCCTGGTCCCGCCCCTGTCTCCCCAGCCACAGGACCTCCGTCTTGAAGGGGTTGAATTTCAGGCGGCTCTGCCTGAGCCATCCAGCCACTGCTTCGAAACATCAGGAGATACAGCTGGGTGTCACCCGCATATTGGTGATAGCCCAGCCCATAACTCCATTCACATCTGGCCACCACTTTCAAATATAGTAAGCCTGGCACCTGAACAGGTTTGTGGCGAAATTCATAACATCCCTTGGCTAGACTGCATGGACAGGTACAGCTACAGTTTGGAGAAGACTTACTCATAGACGACAAACATTACGTTTTTATACTCCCTTTCTCTAAAATAGAACAAAATGGAAATATCGAATACAGTGCTGGCCTACCCATTAGCTATTACTATTAGGTAAGATGAAATGGCCCAACTCCAAAAACAGATTTTAAAATATCCTTGAAGACCAGCCACATCATTATTTCCGTTCATTATATTTTCACCACCATATATAGTTCATAACTCCAGCACCAAAATACCTTGGGCCATGTCTCACAACATAATTGAAACTTACTAACCTAATGCAAGAAAGAATGTAACAAGTATAGTATTAGACATGGACTGAGTTCAAATTCCTACTCTTTCATGGATGTCCTTGGGTCATCTTTCAGCCTATCCCACATGGGTTTTTGAGTGTGAAGTGGAAAAGAACTTGTGCACTGCCTTAAACTCTAAAGGAAAGATGAAAAAATGGGGTAAGAAACATGTATCCAGTTATGTGCAGTTCCTTGGATATAAACAGGGCATCATTTTCATCTGTGGAAAAAGGGCAGCAATTTCCTCCTTTTACCACCTCCATCTGTAGACCTTTACTTGGCCCCCATGCTGATGCAGAGGGTCTGACGGACCCTAAGAATCAAATTTCAAGGGGCTATAACAGGAAGGAAAACAGAAAGGTCCTACTTGGTGAAGTAATATTGTAAACATATGAGTACAGAAGTGTTACTGATTTGCAAGGTAGCAAATCTGAACATATAGTCAGACTAGGGAGATGCTAACTGAAGGTAGATATAGAAATTGTTAATACATATTTCAGCACTCAGGAGGCCCTTGTGACTTTAAATCAACACTATCGTAGCTTCTGAAAAGCATTATATACCGATGTGGGAACAAACAATCTAATGAAAAAGGTACAGAAACCAGAATCTATTTAATGGATAGATACAGCTGTTGCTATCAAATGAGAAAGGATATAATGATTTGATCCTCACACTTGCTCCATTGGCAAATAAATGTTCTCCTGCCAGGTGGAGAGAACTCTAAAATGTTTAGCTCTTCATTTCTGATCAATGCTTTAAAGCAAAGTGAGACCCAAACAAAGCCTACTGTTTGTCCCTGAATGTGACAGAATCAAATATATTGGACAATCATGACTGGAACACTGAAAATAGCCAGCATTTTTAACAGGGCTTCTTTTGTATTTTTGAAATTAAGCCCCAATTGATCCCCTGCCTTCAATTTAGAATTGCTGTGAACCTTAAGAAGGTCAAAGGGAACCTGTAGGCCTTAATATGTCATGTTTAACTTGCCATTTAAGCAGCGAACCCGTCTCAGTCCACCCATAATTTGGCCTTTTCTGCTAACTGTCAGATCATGTGACCAGAAAGTATCTGCCCTTAATTTCTTCTATTTATACACATGAAATGTTTTCTATTGTATTGGATATTTCAATTCTATTTGCAACTGAAGCTAAAAATTAATATTGCTAAGAAAATTCTTGTACAAATCAAAGGAACAGGAGTTATCTCTACTTGTGGTGCTTTTAAAGACCCTTACCTTGAGTAATTTATACAGGATCGGCCACCATATCCTTGAAAACGTTTAATTGCTCTTCAGGGGAGCAGAGTAGAGCAATTATACAAATGATACCATAGCTCAACGATTTAAGTTATGAGGAAAGACTGGGAAAGTTGATTGTATTCTCAGTGGAAAAGAAGAGACTTCGTGTAACCCAATTGAAGTTTGAAAAATTATGAACAGGATTGATCAAATTGATCCAGGCAAGCTCCTTACACTTGCAAGACTAGAGAATGGAAAAGATGTGATCTAAAAAATGGAAAGGTAAGAACAAGGAGGGTAAGAAAACTAAGGCAAAACTATTTTACACAAGAAGGGATAGGAACATATGGAATAAATTACTATACAGGGCCCCTGAAGCAAAGAGCACCACGTAATACAACAGGGAATCAAGTGAATAGCTAAACAAAGGACAGCTAGAGATGGATGGGGGTAGATGGGAAGTAGGCAAATGGAAATAGGGGAAGCAATAAGGAATAGATAAGAAGGATGAGCACGCTATACAAAATTGCTTTTCTTCTGGCATTATCCAGTTTTTGGTTCACGCTGCATTGTAAAACCAAGTTGGGGTTCCACTAATTTTCTACCATCCATGCCCATCAGATTTGTCTGCTATGAATTACTATTTAGATTTTTGCCAAAGTTGAATTTTGCAACCCCAACACCAGACATGTGACTTTAGATCATTGATACAATAAAAACAAGGTCTTCATGCATATTCCTTCTCTAGTCTCACTTTCATTTCTACTCTTGCTTTTCTCTTTCATCTGAACATATGATTTCTTATACCGAGTCAGACTCCTGGTCTATCAGGATCAGCGTTTTCTGCTCTGATTGACCGTGGCTTTTCAGGGCCTTGGACAGAACTATTTGCATCACCTACTGCTGATCTTTTAACTAGAAATCTGTTAGGCTGATTCTGCATGACAGCAGCTTTGCTAGGCCACCGTTGGCGTGATGCTGTAGAGCATGAAGCTCCCCCAGTTTACTGTATCCCCATGGGGGATACATTCCAGTGCTGGATCTGCTCTGGCAATGAAATGTGTCCCCCTGGGAAACAATGCAGTGGCTGAATGGTTCTGCCATGCAGGGGGGCTATGAGTTTTTTTAATTATTCAGGAAGTTGGGATTATGTTCCACCTTCCTGCAATTTAAAAATTAATATCCTGCACCACTCCGTGGTGCAGCAAAGCACCATAAAGCCGACTGGGGCATAGTTGCCCCTCTGGACCATCATGGGGCAGGGACAGGCCCTGTTGGCTCCCGCAGGTTGGCTCCCGCAGAAGAATCCGTGTTCCCTTAGCCCAGGGCTTCTGGGGCCTGATTCATGCCAGGTAGCAGCCTGGTGGCAACCTTATATGGAGACAGGAATCTGCCCTGCTTCTATATGACTGGCCTCTCCACCTTTTCTGCTCATGAGGAATTGGCCATATTGAGCAACGCCCACTCTGATGTGGATGTAAACAAGATTTCATGTATGCTGCCTAGTGAGGAGTTTTTCAGAAGCCATTAAATGGGACAGAGGACCTTTAGCTAACTTCTTTAGTCCACTTCTTAGGCAAAGTGGCAAGGAGACAACCATATTTGTTAAGATAATTTGTTAAGGGTTTGAAAAAACTAGCTCCAGGTCTAAACTAGAATAATCCCAGTGACTTTGAATTGTATCATGAAAGCTATATGGTAAATGTAGGTGTGATGGATGGCACTTTAAAAGCCAAGCCCCGTGTGCTGAAATAACAGTAAGTGAAGGGTTAATTCCCTTCGCAGAATGAGTGACAGGCTGAGGTGATATTACAGGTGTGTGCTGGAGGGAGTTTATTCTGGTTGAGACTCTGACAGAACCTATGTTGAGAGAAGAGTTTACTGCATCTTACCTATATACCATCTATTCTGAGAAGGATTTAGTCAAAGAAAACATTCTTGATTAATAGTCTGAAATCCAACAGTTCCACACAGTTTGAAGTACTGAAATTAATATTTGGCAGAGTGTTTTGGGTAGTAGTGAGACTCCTAATTCAAGCCAAAGGAAGATGGGAGAACCCTTCTAGGGAGAGAAGAAGCTGTTGTTGTCCCATGAGAGTATTTGGAGCAGCCAATCACACAAGCTCTCTACTTAAGTGATGAATTAACCCTTCTCTTACTGTTATTTCAGCACCTGGGACCTGGCTTCAAAGTGCCCTCTGTCACAGTAGTTGGTATAGCCGGGCCCAATATACACTCAGCTAGCCTCATAAACAGATCAGCTGGCTTAAAGGACTTCTATTGCCTTTGCATGGGATAAAGGACTCGTTCTGAAAAGGACATCTGCAATACTGACTTTCTATGTAGGTTCAGGTATAATTGATGGACTTTCTCCTACCTTCCTGGAAATGATTGCTAGCTATGCTTCCCTTTCCCTATTATATGACATGATGATGACAAGGGATCTAAAAGCATGCAGCAATCCTTAGGCCTCAGTTGAATCCTCAGCACTGCCATGAACACCAAAGAAAGTTGTTGGGGAATCACTAGATTTTCTTCCCAATCAATAAAAAGGAAATTATGATGGCTTGATGCATGCCAACAAGCAGTGTGGGAACTGATTGGGTAAACAGAGTAACCAGTATCATCAAAAGCACTGAAACAGGTATTAGAAGGAAGACAAATGGAATGGCTATTTTGAAATGAAAAGCAGATATAGAGTGCTGCCTGTTTGTGAGGTTGAAGTTGGAGGGACAGAATTTATTTAGCCCTTCTCCCTCAAACCCTTTACCCTGCTCAGTACTGCTCTTCAACTGTTTCTCCAGCCATGGAGGAAAACAGTAGAGCCAGCATGGTATGTTGGTTAAGAGTGGCAGCCTCAGATCAAGTTCAAGGTATTGACTTTGACCTTTAACTTAAGGCTATATGCAGCTTGGGTCCTACCCACCTGCTGGACTGCTTACCAGCTTATGCCCCCCACAGGGCACTTTGCTCTGTCGGTATGAATCGACAGAGCAAATGAATGCTCTGTCGGTATGAATCGACAGAGAATCGACAGAGCTGGTCATCCCAGGTCCCCAGGAGGTATGCCTGGCCTCGCCCAAGGCCAGGGCTTTTTCAGTCCTGTCTCCTACCTGGATGAATGAGTTTCCTGAAGAGCTGTGGGCCCTGACAGAGCTTTCCACCTGCAAGTTGGAGCACTTCCACCAGGTGTTTGGTTGAGGCTGGGTGGAGAGCCCGGGGTTATGAGATCAGGTTGCCCTCCCCTCTCTAGGGACTTGGGCTTCGTGCTAGACTGTGCCCAGGACCATAGGGCCAGTGAGTCCCATTGTGTTACATCATATTTAACAGTGACAACTTGATTGTGGGTACTGAGGCATTGAGACAAGGGGAGGAGATTGTATTTTAACAGCCATTGTTTTTGATTTAGGATTTCAGGATATTAATGTAATGCTGTTTAGTATTTTTATGGGTTTTTACAAATGTTTTATGGTATAGTTTATGACTATATACTGCCATGAGAACTGGGTTTGATTTCCCACTCCTCCACTTGCAGCCAGCTGGGTGACCTTAGACTACACACTATTCTCTCCGAGCTCTTTCTACCTACCTCACAAGGTGCCTGTTGGGGGGAGAGAAAGAGAAAGTAACTGTAAACCAAATGAGATTCTTTGGGTAGTGAAAAGAAGAAAAATTCTTCTTCTTCTAGAAGCCTTATGACTGAATTTCAAGGGTGGCATTAGCAGAAAACACCCCTCAGATGTAATTCCATTGGACAAGTGGGCTTGTCATAATTTTAGACACCTCTCTCTTTTACAGGCCCTGCAGAATTGGTTAAGGTCTCACAGGTTCTTATCTCTCATAAAAGAGCATTCCATCAGGCTGAGGCCAAGGTTGAAAAGGCTCTGACCCTGATCAAGGCCAGTCTCACCTCCTTTGGGCCATGGATCCTAAGCAAGTTTTGGTCAGCAGACCTTAACACCCTTTGGGGTGTGTAGTGGAAAAGGCAGTCCCACAGATACACCAGTACCAGACCATCCATCCACATTTATATACCACTCTCCCCTGTGGCTCAGGGTGGTTTACAGAGATTTCATGGTGTAATGCAAAGAACATTCATCATTGAGAATATATAATTGGGAACATATAATAATTTTAACAGTAGAGCTCATAACAGTAGAATATTTAACATTTAATTATAACATTATAATTTAGGACTTTAAAGGCTACTACTAAAAACCTGAACCTGATCCAATCTCCAATCCGAGGTCAGTGCAGCTGGGAGAGCACCAGTGTCAAATGTGCTTTCCACTGGGTCCCTGTGAGGACCTGCATGGCTGCAGTTTGAACCAGATGGATTTTCTGGAGCAGTATCAAAAGAGGCCATACACAGAGCAAGTTGCAGAAATCTAATCAATAGGTGACCATTGCAATGGCTGCTCTGGCTAGGTCCAGTTAAAAGAGATAGGAAGCAAATTGTTATGCCTGGCATATAAAAACACTGGAACATTCTTTTTAGGATAATAATTTTATTTATTTTATATCAATAGAAGGGGGAACGAAAAGAAAATTGAGACAATAGTCTTGTGATCTAATGCTGCAGATTTTAGAAAAAAGTCCCAGTGTTCATAAAATTCTTCAGGTTGTCTTCTGTTCATCATGTTGGTGAGCTTTGCCATGGCAGCATATTCTTTTAGCTTCCCCAACCATACATCAGAGTCAGGTAGCTCTTGTTGCTTCCATCTTCAGGTGATTAGGAGTCTAGCTGCAGTTGTCAAATAAAAAAAGAATTTCCTAGCAAGCACAGGCAAATTTTCAGGAAAGATACCTAATAGCATACATTTCATATCTAATGGAAACTGAATTTTGAGTATCCTCTGCAATTTCTCATGAATTTTTATCCAGAACCATTTAACTCTCCCACAAGACCACCACATATGAAAAAATGGTCCTATAGCATCATAACACCTCCAACAACTTCCGAACATTCTTTCTTTTGTGTATAATTCAGGTGCTTTGTGTAGCATTAAGGATGTACAGAGGTGCCTTGGAGCAGTCCTTGAACTTCATTATTCCTGCAAGTGAAGTTTCCATAACTGTCACACAATAAGCATCCAGATTTCCTGGTGCAGAACGAGATTGCTGTGCAGAGGGGGCTGCAGCCCCCCCGCCTTTATGCACGCCCCTCTTCCTATTTATCCTTCTGCTTGCAGTCCTTCCAACCACCTGCACTTAGAGCTGTCCATACTGTTTCAATGCCCTTTATCAGATAGACAGTGCATACTGTTGGGTGTGGTACTTTTGTGGCTAGCAAAAGCAAAGAGCTCCAGCAACTAATACCACTGGTCCCTTAACTAGCTGGGCTTTCCTTTTCCTTTTGGTTGCAGTATAGCTGGTGGTGGCAGAAAGTGCCATCAAGTTGCAAATAACTTATGGCAACCCTGGAGGGTTGTCAAGACATGTGGTTAGCCATTGCCTGCCTCTGGGCAACTATCCTGGACTTTCTTGGGGATCTTTCATTCAAATACTAATCAGGGTAGAACCTACTTAGGTTCTGAGATCTGATGAGATTGTACTAGCCTGGGACATATTTATGTAACTAGCACTGTAGCTATCCTTTCCCCTATATACGGAGTTCAAGCACTTCCTCCTGAACTGCTCTCTCTTTACTCACAGGTTAGCCCACTGAATTCAGCAGCACTCTCTCCCTTCTTAGTTTCCACATGATTGTGTGGAGAGCCAGCTTGGTGCAGTGGTTAAGAGTACGGACTTCTAATCTGGTGAGCCGGGTTTGATTCCACGCTCCCCCACATGTAGCCAGCTGGGTGGCCTTGGGCTCGTCACAGCACTGATAGAGATGTTCCGACCGAGCAGTGATATCAGGGCTCTCTCAGCGTCACCCACCTCACAGGTGTCTGTTGTGGGGAGAGGAAAGGGAAGGCGACTGTAAGCTGCTTTGAGACTCCTTCGGGTACAGAAAAGCGACATATAAAAACCAACTCTTCTTCTTCTTCTAGTGATAAGAGCATTGGTCTAAGATCTTCGAGACCCAGGTTTCCAATTTTCACACTTCATGGAAAATTCACAGGGGCTCATTCCACACACATTGGATAAAGTACTTTCAAGTGCACTTTAGAAGTAGAGCTTCCTGTTTTGCACAGGAAAATTCAGCTGCAAAAGCTAATCAAAAGTGCATAATCCAATGTGTGCAGAATGAGATGGGGAGATATTTGACCAATCATATACTTTCATCAGACCCTACTTCTCAGTGTTGTTGTGCGAATAATCTGGGATAAGAGGAAAACTATAAAAGGTGCCTTGGATCCTCCTTGGAGAGAGATGTAGACTATAAAGAAGAAACGAAGGCCACGGCTTATGCATACTTCATTGGTGGTGTGTTCCTCTATATGAAAAATTAAACAGAAATCAAGTGACACATTAAAAACAAACAAACTTTGTTCCAGTTTATGTTAGTCTTTAACTCTGATACTCCTGAATGTGCCTTTTGGTTTCTGTTTTACTTTGCTGCAACAGACTAACACAGCTACCTCTTTGGAATCTTGAATCAGAGTGAGACTAATGAACAAACATGGGCTGCTTCTAGGGATGCCAGTCCCCAGTTGGGACCTGGGAATCCCCTGTAATTATAGGTCATCTCCAGACCAAAGAGATCAATTCCCCTGGAGAACATGGCTGCTTTGGAATGTGGACTCCATAGTGTTATACTCCCTGACCCAAATACCACCCATTCCTGGCTCCACCTCCAAAATCTTCAGATATTTTCCAACCCAGAGCTGGCAAACCCTAGCTTCTTCCCTGAAGTAGTTATCCAATTAGATGAGCCGTTTATCTACAAACTATACAGGCAGATTTCATCCATGTAGCATGGCTTCCTGGGGTGGCGGGGGAGAGGAATCCCTTATGAGACAGGAAAATTAATCTTTGAGATAAGTCTCAGCAGAATGATTCCGACATTATTTTGTTTTGAAAGGAGAATTGCTGCAAGAACAAAATTGCCACATCCATGAAGTTTATACATAATTAGTCAATGCTGAAAGAAAGACCTATGCTAAAGATCAATTTCTTCAATTCCTTATCATACATATTCTAGGGACTAACACTGCCACCCCCTCTTGGACACACATGTTAACATGGTAAGGGGATTTAGTGTCAGTGAAGCTGAGAGCAATACCATAAGGATTCTGTCACGAGGCTAAACTCTTACCAGAATAACTTAAGGTAGAACTGTAACAGCTGTAACATCAGATTAAGATGCATCCACCTGATTCAGAGATCAATGGCCAATTAGCAGAATAGAACAGACAATTCCAATGGTGATGAGTGTGTAGGAATCCTTGAAAGGAGCTACTAGGCAGCAGTAGTAGTGGATGATGGCATTGTTGGTGATTCTTTCATAGACAATGGCAGTGGCACTTCAGCTAACCCTGGTTATTGCTGAAGAAGGCAATGATAAACCACTTCTGATCATTTCATATGTTGAAAACCCTATGATGAGACACTCCAGAACAAAAGAGATGAAGTGCTAGAAGATGGAACCCCCAGGTCAGATGGCACTCAGCTACAGGGGAAGAGCTGAGGACACCTATGAGTAACTCTATTCTTCATGATACAACTGGTCTAAAACTGAAAAGATGTTCAGTTGCTTTACATAAATGGATGCAAAAGTCCAAAGCTGTTTGACACATATAATAGGAACATGGTGTGATTCAAGGGAAACTCAAAATTATAAAGCAAGAAGTGAAATGTTTAAACATTGCAATCTTGGCAGTAAGTGAACTAAAGTGGACTAGATGCGAACATTTTCAGTCACAAAATTACAAAGTGTTTTGTTTGGGAAATGACAAAAGAAACAGAGTTGATCTAATAGTGAGGTGAGATGTGGCACAAGCAATCAGGGGCAGTAATGCAAACTCTGACCAAATATAGCCAAGCAGACTTCATGAAAAGCCTATCAACAAGGCCATCAGTTAAATTTATGCCCCAATTACAGATGCAGAAGAGAAAGAAGTTGAAAGCTTTTGTGCAGATGTCCAGGAAGAAACATGCTATGACCGCCCCATTCATCTCCCACTGAGGGAAGATTTTTACTGTTTCTCTTTCCCTGAGCCACTCTAGTAATGTGTTTTCATCTGTGCTCAAGAACTCTGGCTGTCCCATCCTGTCACAATACAATATTTTGCCTGTTAGTCCAGGAACCTGAGGGAAGGATCAGGAGTGCCCTTAAACAACTTAATTAGTATTTGAGGCATTTTGAAATTCAAAAATAACAAAATATTTTATTTAGCTGAAGGAAAGGTCAGATGAAATCAGTGGCTGAAATTTCTGAGGTAAAACCAATGCATGTACAGACTTTATTTCTTTTGTTTCAGGCTTACGAGAATTTCTTAAACTTTTCACAGCGACCCCAATCTTTATGTTGAGAGACTTTTGTTCCAGCATTTTCCCCAACCACTTCAATATATCTTTTTTTTTTTTTAGTATTCTCTAACTTTTTTGGCTTCCAGAAGGCTAGTACTTGTCATGAGTTTTTAAATTAATCTTATGGTTTCTACAGTCAGTTACTAATCATACCAGACTAGGGATCTCTGTATTATGTTTGACTGGATAGGGAATTTCTCTCTAGAAGTTCTACCCCCTGTCCTTGGCCCAAATTGAAGTCTCCATCTAACTATCCACTCATCTTTGCCAGCTTTCCTCAGTTTTCCTGTTTGTGTTAACTTGCTCTCAGTCAGTCCAAATTCCTAAACTATTAGTATTCAACTCTTGTCAACTTGGATTGAAATCAGACTGAATTCTCCTCAGCATCCAGTTCAAAGGTCTTTCTCTGTTCAGAAAATACTAACCAGTCAGAGCTTTTGGGACAGCCTGTCACCTTACAGAGCTCTCTGGCTCTGTAAAGAGTTAACCCTTCACAGTACTTTATATGTTTATACAGCATATAAGTTTTAAAAAGTACAGTCTGTCATATACACAAGATGTTCTGATCATCATAGGTGACTGAAATGTAAAAGCAGGAAACAAAGTAGAATCAAATATTGCTGGAAGATTTGAGCTAGGAGCATGAAATGATGGAGAGTAACTCATAGAATTCTGTGAAGACAGCAATCTGTTCATTACGAACACGTATTTCAGGCAACTTCTGTGAAGACAGCAATCTGTTCATTACAAACACGTATTTCAGGCAACTAAACAAATGATTAGAATCATAGAATAATAGAGTTGGAAGGGACTTCATGGATCATCTAGTCCAACCCCCTGCACTATGCAGGACACTCACACCCCAATCGCTCATCTATGGTAACCTACCACCCCTTTGCCTTCACAGAATCAGCCTGTCCATCAGATGGCTATCTTGCCTTTGTTTACTTTTGAAGCAGGAGCCAATGGGGGATGAAATTGGGCCTAGCCAATGTGGAGCCTCCTTCGGATAGAGAAAAGTGGCATATAAGAACCAACTCCTCTTCCTCTTCATCCTCCTCCTTCTTCTGCATTCACAGAATCAGCCTTTCTGTCAGATGGCTATCCAGCCTCTGTTTAAATATTTCCAAAGATGGAGAACCCACCACCTCCCGAGGAAGCTTGTTCCACAGAGAAACCGCACTAACTGTCAGGAACTTCTTCCGGATGTTTAGATGGAATTTCTTTTGAATTAATTTCATCCCATTTGTTCTGGTCCATCCCTCTGGGGCAAGAGAGAACAATTCTGCTCTATCCTCCATATGGCACCCTTTTAAATACTTGAAAATGGTTATCAGATCCCCTCTTAGTCGTCTCCTCTGCAGGCTAAACAGACCAAGCTCCCCCAACCTTTCCTCATACATCTTGGTCTCCAAACCCCTCACCATCTTTGTTGCCCTCCTCTGGACATGCTCCAGTTTGTCTACATCCCTCTTCAACTGGGGTGCCCAAAACTGAACACAGTACTCCAAGTGAGGCCAAACCAGAGCAGATTAAAGCAGAACCATCACCTCCTGTGATCTGGACACGATACTCCATTTGATGCAGCCCCAAATCCATTTTGCCTTTTTAGCCACTGAGTCACACTGCTGACTCATGTTCAATGTATGGTCTACTAAGACTCCTAGATCCAATCAATGTTGGAAGCTGTCCTGAGACAGCATGTAGGAAGGGGCTGGGTATAAGTGGAAAATAAATAAATACCAATAAATATGAGAGGATTTCAGAAGAAAATCAGCCTGTTTCATAGATTACAACAAAGCATATGACAGTGTGCATAGTGAAAAAGCTGGTTTTAAAAGAAACGAGAGTGTCACAAATTCTGCTTGTTTTGATATGCAATCTGCACTCTGGGCAAGAAGCTAGTGTTCTGAAACAGTATGGAGAAACAGAAAGTTTTCCAGTTGGCAAAGATGTCACAAAAATGTAGTTTATTCTTTTCAATCTATATGCAGAACACATCATAAAGAAAACTGGATTAGATTTAGATGAAGGTGAAGTGAAAATGGGCGGAAGGAACATTAATGATTTGAGATATGCAGATGACATCATATTATAAAGAGAAAATAGTGAAGACTTCAAATGGATACTGATGATGCTTAACACAGGAGTGCCGAAGCAGGATTGCAGCTGATCATCAAGACGACAAAATAAATGATTAGTGGGAAATAACCCAACTTTAAGGCAGTGAAGAAACTGAAATTGAATATATTTGTGTGCGTGCGTGTATATATATATATGTGTGTGTGTGTGTGTGTATGTATATTCCTTGGCTCCATTATCAACCAGAGACTGCAACCAAGATATCAGAAGACTAGTTATGAAAGAGTTAGAAAAAATGCTTAAAATTGTATTGCTAGGAACCAAAATCAAGACAATTCACACTGTAGTATTCCCCAAAACTATGTATGGGTGTGAAAGTTGGACAGTGAAGAAGCTGACAGGAAGAAAGTTGGTACATAAAAAAATATCAGTTCACAATCTGAGGCAATTATATTTTGGTCACTTTATGCAAGAGTCACTGGAAAAGATTATATGTTGAAGAGGAGGATCCAACTTGAGCTGTATTGACTCATTAAAAGAAGCCATGGCCCTCAGTTTGAAAGACTTGAGCAAGGCTGTTAATGATAGGACATTCTGGAGGTCATTAATCCATATGGTCACTAAACCTTTCCTAGTTTGTTGAAGCTCTGTGTAGGATTGCATTGTGAATCCTTCATAAATTAAGCCCTCACCTACACTATATATACTGTTTATCCAAATGTTAGCTGCAAAGCTGCAAAGCCAGTTCCTAAGAATGGGCTTTGAAAGGGCTTTCTCCACCCCCCACCACCACGGCTGCCTCCCCATGGTGCAGCAAGCGTGCCAGAAGCGATCCGCAACCCCTCCCCCCGGCGACTCTGTGCTGTGTCTGCGATGTGGCAAAAGGCCATCCCAGCCCCAAGGGCAGCTCGAGTGGTCACTGTCTGGGGTGGTCTAATCAGGGTGCAGCTGGCAAACTCCATTCAACAGCAAACAGCTACAACATTTATAAAGAAATGCATTTATAAAGAAAAAAACATTTTTTGTTGTGCATTTGTGTGACAACCAGTGTGATGTAGAGGCAGGGGCATACCTAGTTTATTTAACACTCAGTGCGGTTGATGGCATGAGGGTGGTAGATACCATGCCCAGGCAGGCTCTGTAGCTGGTGGAAAATCTGCCCAGCTACTTTCTAGACCCTCTACAAACTTGCTCAAAGGTGCTTGCCCAGAAGGCCTGCCCCCAGCCCTGCTCTGCCCAGCCCTGGATATGACTGCCGTAGGGATCTGGAGTGCCGTAGGGATCTGGAGTGCCGTAGGGATCTGACACTACAGACTGCTAAGCAGGCAGCTGTGACACAAGAGGGATGAGCAAGTGCCAGTGACTCCGTGGCTGCAGTGGGAACAACTACCTGCATGGTCCATCCTTGGCAGCACCTCTGTAGGACTCTGGCTAGCAGGGCAGAGCTCCTTGACAGTGGCAGTGCCATGGCCTGCCAGCTGAGAACAGGCAGCAGAGAATGTATGGTCAGCCTGGCTGGGGAAGTATGTTGCCAGGACCTCCAAGGAGCAGTACTGGCATGCATAACAGGGGGCAAGTCATTGAGACCATGGTGCTTCGTGGGTGCCTGGTCACTACATGGCCTGGCCATGGGGTGTGCTGGTGGTGGGTTCTGGCTGTTACAGAAGGCTGTGCTGGCTGCCTCTCAGGATGTCATCAGAGCAGGTGGGCTTGCACCCAACTTGCCACACTTTAGATATACCTCTTATTAGCAATTAGATGTCAGACTAGAATCTGGGAGATCCAAGTCTAAATCTCGACTCTGCCATGGAAGGTAACAATTTTCATCCAGTCATATATTCTTAGACTAACCTACTTCACAGGATTGCTGTGAGGATAAAATGTGGGGCAACCAGAACTATTTAAGCCACTTGGAGTCTTCCTTGAAAACCACAGAAGAAATTTTTTTTAAAAAAAATAGATTTATTTGAAAAACATTTTTACAGAGTGGAACAGCAGTTGGAAACATTATTATTATTATTATTATTATTATTATTATTATTATTATTATTATTTGGATTTATAGCCCACCACTCCCCTAAGGCTCGTGGCGGGTAACAGCATATAAAACCCCATTAAACCCCTAATACATAAAAACACGCTAACACACAATCATATCATCCAACCCAACAACGGCATAGTGAGATATCCAATCCGCTATGAACTCTGCCAAAGAACCTTTATCAGCATCCTCATTAATTCCTTTGATACGAAGGTTGTTTCTATGTTGACAGTCTTGTAAGTCCATAAATTTATCTTTAATTCCTTCATGCTCTCCTTTTAAGTCCAACAGCCTCTTATTTACTTTTGATAACTCCCCTTTATTAGACAAAGTTAAGTCCATAGCTTCTGAGGCTGTTTTCTCAACTTCCTCAAGTCTTTGTATCAAAATGTTCATTTTTTAATCTAGCAAAACAGCCATACCTTGTAGTATCTCTGTTTTAATTATATTTATATCTTCTTTCATAAGCTGTTTTTTGTTATCTCACTCTTTTCTCCAGCACCATCTTTTCCATCTCTTACATAATGTAAGAGATGGAAAAGGCCTGATCAGTAGATTAGTAAAAGTGTCCTTCATGGCTCAAAACTGGATCTAAAGATTTAATTTACTGATTTGGGGGAGGGGGCACCATACATCACCAGGAATACTGCAAACACTGCAAAACTCTGGCCAGGAGCAGCGGGCAATAAATCCAAATATAAATAAATAAACCCTTGTGATTTACATACAAAATTATTTTGTTTGCAATGTCCATGTTGGGCAAACCTTGGGGCCATTCCGCACAAGTTAAAAGTAGCAGAAGGCTTACATATGGTAAATGCTACTAATTTGACGTTCTTCATGACGTCGCACACAATCTGCAAGACTCCTGCAACAGTTCCGCAAAAAACGATTTGTTGTAGCGCTTCTAGGGAAATCGGGAAAAGTGGATTCACCCTGCAAAAAGCGCTACACTCTTGCGAACAATCTGCAACACTAGCGAAAAACACATGTGCATTCTCATTGTAGCGGTTCCAACAAAGTCCCTCCCACTGGCTCTCTCCTCCAAATTTACGGCGAAGCGATCGCCATTTTTTTCCCCTCGGAGTGAGCCGTGAAAGCAACGAACCAGTGAGGCTTGATTCACCCAGCAAGGCTTCTCCGGCTACAGTCCCTCCACAGAAGTGCTTTAAAGCTCCCCTAAGACCCCAAGCACAACACAGCCCCCTGTTTGCCAGTTCCCTTTAATTTTGGCCGAAAATTGCGCCTGTGCGGGGGGGAGATTTTTTTTTCACTAGGGGGATCGTGGTAACGATGTCTCACCAGTTCACACGCCAGCTAGATGGGTCTACGTTAGGAAGAGGCATATTCGTTGCAACGTGTGTGTGTTTTTTTAAAACCTGTGCTTAAAGGGGAAGGGGCTTTTCGGGAGCATGATAACAACCGCCCATTGGCTGTTTGTTTGACTGACAGCCAGGGGTGGGAACAAGCACAGAAAAAAATTGCTTCCTTTCTAGCGATTCCTGCGAGACCGGAAACCTGTGGGGAACGAATGAAACGCTACTGGATTCCACTACAAATGCAGGTATGCTGAACGGTGAGATTCCACTATTTAAAATAGTGTTTCCGCTTTGTGAAATCAATTGGCAACATTGGTCCTTGTGCGGAATGGGCCTTGCTGTTCCAGATGAACATTATTTCATCTAGATTTGTACTTGCCTAGCACAGCATTCAGCAGTGAGCCTGGCCAGATTGCTGCTTCAATTCATGCTTGTTTGGATTACATTTGCTCTTTGAAAGTCAACATGGACAGGCTGTGTGCCATTTAAAATCAGCTAGGGTACATGTGTGTGATCTTTGCACTTGCAGAGTGGATTGAATGAATGTTGTGTGAATGCGGAAATCCAAGCAATGCAAATGAACACTAATGTGCTCAAGTTTGGGAGTCAAGTGGGGAAACAAAATGAGCAAGCTACCTATCTCAACTGAACTGAAACATCTGTTTTCCCCAACTGAATGACAGATGAGAAAAGCAATGTGAGTATGCCCATATGCAATACATTTCTGATCTTACTCGGAACCTCTGAAATGTATTTGAAGCCTGCTCATAATTTGTGACCAAACTGCAATCCAAGTAAAGTGCTGATTGAGCTTTTCTCCTCCTCACTCTTTCCATTAGTTTTCATATTTTAAAGTCCAATTCTGTCACTAAGCCTGATCTTCAATCACATTCTTCATATTCACCTGGCAAACACAGGATCGCTCAGAGACAACTATACAGAAAAACTACCATGACATACCTTGGCCTCTAAACAATAAAACCCTTGTCCTCCTAAAGCCAGCAAGACACCCCTCAACATCAAATGCAAATAAATCCTTTGACTTGCTCAGCTTTATGGGTCCCCAGGATGTTGTCCTCCTGGTGTGCCCCCTTTAGGTAATCCTGCTGGGTGGTACAAGGCAGCCTAGTTTTCCCTTTTGCTTCATTCCTCATGAAAGGTATTAATGCTACTTCATTTGGGAGATGGGGTCTTATTTTTTCTTTCATGTAGCACAAAAGCCATGTGTACTAATTTCCTATAATTAATTGTGGAACATCATTCATTTTCCAAATCACTGTATGACAGTGGTCCCTTGTAGATTCACATGGGTAGCCATGCGGGTCCGCAGTAGAAGAGCAAGACTCAAGTCAACTAGCTTATATGCTGAAAATTTTGTTGGCGTTTAAGATGCTACTGGATTTGAATATTGGTCCCTTCTAATTATTTTATAAAAATACACCAGCAAAAAAATGACTAAACCCTGAGTATACAGCAATAGCAGGTTTTTTCTTAATCAATGCTGATTTTTCTCAGGGCCTATTGTTCTTCAAAACTATGGTGAAGCAGCATATACAAGTGTTTTGTGTATGCAGAGATTAATTTCCAATATGCAGTCTCCCTGGGGATATTTATATTCTTCCAATCAGCACAGAACTGTCCATCAAAAGTAACAATGTAAATATGTACATTTTAAGTTGCTGCTGGAAACTTTGGGAAATGGAAGATCCCTCCCCCCTTAAAGTTATTAAATAAAAGGAATTATATTTTTCTGCACAAATAACCCATATTGTTAGCTTGACAGTTCATTACAATTGGCAGGGGGAAAATGCTAGTCCCAGTACTGCAGTAGCAGTAGTGAGAAGATCGTAGGATCCTTGCTCTCATTTCAGCCAGACTCCCATGAGGCACAAAAGGCAATCATGCCAGCAGAAGGGGGATACTGGTAGCACCAGTACACTAGAGAAAAATAGACATCATATCAGAGAGGCCTAACTCTTTTCTGGTCAGCTAGGGGAGTATTCGATGAGCAGGCCTTCCCATTGGATCTCTTTTCCACTAAGATAACCTGAACCCTGACATGTTACTTTTGCTGGTGTCTTCCTTAATAAAGATACAAGAGAACTGAGAATGAAGGTAGCTCTGGCATCCAGTAATAGCCACATATACATCCCTTTTAGCAATGCAGCTGGCAGAAATCCAGTTGTCTGGTGCCCAGGAATCTCCTTTGGGACACAACCAGAGTGTTGGGGGGGGGAGGGGGAGATAAGGACATTGTTAAAAGCCTTTGTGGTCTTCTGTTAGTTTATATTTGTACCTTCTTTAAAGAGTCAAGGTAAAAAAAATAAAAATGAAAGTTTCATTTTTAAAAAGACAATATTATGAAAGGACACTGGGAGAGTGATGTCACCTATATTTGTCCTTTGTTTGTAGCACTGCCATTGACTACTTACATAACTGAGCTCTAAAATAAAGATTCCAAGAGGGAGTATACAATATATCTTTTAAAATCCATAAAAATATGAATTACTGCCATCATTTCTGAACCCTGCTAAGAATTTTAATAGATATGTGCCCTCTATTCACCATTTGCATGCTAACAATTTAATCTGAATACCAATATAGACACAAAATAAACGATTGTTTCCTGCCAGAGGTATCTGCCGAAGAAATCTTGGAGTAAAACATTGTCTTTGCAGCTCATTGTCTCTCTAATTAGAGTGGAAGGAGGCAGAAGCTTGCTGGTGTCAGTCTGTGTTTAGCATGCCCTGGAGCTTGGAGCTCCTCTGGGTATCAAAGTGCCCTAATTAAATGAGGGGGTCCACAATACAGCGCTAAACATCAGAGTGAGAGAAAGGGTCCAGTGTCCTCGGTGCCTTTGAGAATCCATGGCCCACGCTAATTACCCATTGTTGAATCGACTTCCCTATTCTGTGAGAAATGAATGGTTCTTCTAGACCTCTCCTCCTCCCCCCTCCCCGCTCTATCCTCCTCCACCACCACCCCTCTCGCTCCCTTCTATTTTACCATCTTTGCTTTGGCCGCCTAATTAATCTTATGGAAATCTCCTGAAGCCAGATTTCAGCAAGGTTGCCCCGATGTTTATAATTTGATTTGTGATGATAAAAGTGAAGGCACCCGGTGATGGAACAGTGTCATTTCCCAACACTCTTGAGAATTGAAGAGGCTATCAATCTTTCCCACGTGCATGGCAAACTGATATCCTAGAAAATTAACTTCAATTAATAACAGAAATCCCCAGACGCTCAGGCAAGTAGAGATGCTTTGAAAGAGAACCTTCAAAGATGTCTCTGGATTGTCTTTTATATGCAGGCTCTGCTTTTTAGATATGAAAGATTCTCAATGAGGGAATATGCAGAGAATGTTTTGCCCTCTTTCTAATTTCACTGAAATGAGAGTTAACATTTTATATTTCATTCCAGAAGAAGTTAACCAAATGTCTCCGGGTTATATCAGTCCTTATTTTGTCTCCTTAGTTTTATTTTAAGAACCCTTTGCCAAGAAAGGGGATTATAAAACAAAATGACTAAAAACAAATTTCACTCTTTATACCCCCAAAATACTGCATTTTTAAAAAATGAATATTATTAGTCAGCGTTATGCTTACAATGCCTATGAGGTAAAGAGGAATTTACCATTTTATTTTAAAATAATCTAATAACTGGAATGATGCAGGGCTGAGAGTCCTGTATAAAGCAAGCCCCATTTTTAAGGAACAGATTTCATGCTGCAAGAACATATTTTGTCTGTATTTTTGAGTGGCATTTGCACGTTATAGTTTGAGAGAGGTTGATGGTTAGATAGCACCTAAGTTGGAATTTCTGGGAAAATGGAAGCAGATGTAACATTTCACCAGAGTAATAGCAAACAAAAACCTTATGCATAATAACAAATGTGAAGCATGTCTAATAAATAAGATCTGAAGTATTTTATATATGACATAATGCAAAAGTATGAGAAAATTATACATTGCAAAGATAAAACCTTATAGAATATAATAATAATATCCAGTACTATAGTTAATATTCTGTTCATCAGAGTACTTCAGGTGACATTTGGGATTAGCAGGGGGGGAACATGATCCCTTTAAAATTTAAATGCCTTTTATCACAAATTTACCCAGAAGATGTTTAAAATCCCTTTAACCCCCCCCCCCCCGCCCCCCCTCCTTCAACATCAGCTATCCAATGGTCCCAAAAATCTTTGGGCTTGGCTGTATATTTGACTAAAATAATACCTGGAAAACACTGCTAAGGTATTTGGGGGGTATTTTTTTTCCTGCTCAGATTAGCTGCATGCACACCCCTAGTTGAAAGGTATATACAAAGAAACAGTCCTAGAAGTAAGAAGGGGTTAAATTTATAGGTTTTTACATTCTCTTTAAAATTATCATGGGAATGATTTTGTGTTTTGCCATTTCTCATTCTCATTACAACCTTTGTCACAAGAATGAGGCATTAGGATTTTAACGCCTCACAAAGCCTATGAATTATGTTAGTGTGCTGTACTACTTTTACCTTTTGAGTATGCTATAATTTGATTGGCTGGCAATTCCAGACCTACTCATGGTTCCCAGTTTTGGTAACCTTTCAAACAAAGGTGGCCTGGCAAGCCAATCACAGTACAGAATATATTCTCATAGCAAGTAGAAATATCTGGGCTTTCAGATATCCCATACACACTGAGGGGTTCATTTATGACTTTGGTGTATGCCTGTTTGTGGTGACTTCTGCACATGTCAGTTGGTGATTACAGGAAATAATTGGATACTATCAAACCACATTGGGAGTGAAGGTGGCATAGTATAACCTGATCTTGGAAGCTAAGCTAGTTCAGTACTTGGATAATTAGCTCTGCTGAAGGAGACAATGGCAAACCACCTTGGCTTCTCACTTACCTTTGCTGGGGTTGCAATAAACTGTTTGTCATTTGATGTCACTTATGTATGCCTCTAAAAACATTGTCCATTTAACACAGAGATAATTTCCAAGTTATTTCTTTTTATTGGGGGAGGGTCCATAAGTATTCCCTCTCTTCAAAGTCACATAATTGTGAAAATACACATAGGGATGATGGCTTGTACCCTGATATCACTAAACAAAGGAGGATGGAGCAAGGGTACACAATAATCTGAGTGGTATTATTATTATAGTTGTTTCATTACCAGACTAGATATGAATGTGGCTGTTTATCAAGATCAGGTCTTCTGAGACAACCTTTCTTGGAATATAGTACTTTGAATGGACAGTGCACTTCCAATGTAAGTTAGAAACAGATTTCCTGCATTGTACAGGAGAATCCAGCTGCAAAAGCACATTGGCCCATTATGCACGGCCGCCGAAACGGCGATTTCGAGTCACATGGAAAACGCGGAGGGGGAAGACACACGGTTATGCATGGGGCGGGGCGCAACGGCGGCAAAACCCAGAGTAACCGATTATGCACGCGGCGATCTGGGCGCCGCTTCTGGTTGCACCCCGGTCACCCGGAAGCTGCCCTTTCTTCCGCGTTTCGCTGATGCGGCTTTTTCGGTGGCATGCACCGAAGCTGCAGCCGGTTGCAGCCGGCACCATGTGTTATCGGTGATTTTAGTCGCTGCCATTCCACCCTGAATGTGCGCTAAAACCCCCGTGCATAATGGGTCATTAAAAGTGTATCATTCAATATGTGCGGAATGAGCCACAGAATTTGACTGATTCCACACTAGCGATATGTTCCGATTTTGCATTTTTAAAGGGTTGACTCTTTTTGTTCATTTTCACAATAAAATTTACTTCTTTAGGTACAGTCCTGAATTGCCCCCTCACTTGCCCTACAACAAAGGAATCCCCAGAAAACCAGATTTCATCTTTTTAAGTGGGATCTATCAGGATTTAATTTGGGCCTGTTCAATGCAGAAATGCATGCAATTAGGTTTTTCCCCATGCCTACCACTTTGAGTCATTTGGAAATCACTCCCTCTCCCCTCCCTCCCTCCATTCCAAAAAATATACCTTTTTAAATTAAAAAGTGTGATCATGTTACAATGCTGTTTTTTGTTTTTTAAAAAAGCAGTCTTGCACAGCAGTGTTGTTATAGTGTTATTACTCAGGGTTTTTAAAAACATACATTCAGGACACTTGGGGGGAAGGGGCAATCAAGGACACAGAATGGTGGGACTAAGGGGAACAATGAAAATGATGCAAGCTGACATCATTTTGCAAAAAACACATTTTTTAAAAGGGAGAAGGGAGCAAAGCATGATGGGAGGCTGTGTGGAAAGCATATTGTAAATTTCAGTCTGGGAAATAAGGAGAGGAAAGCCCAAATGCAGAAATGCTAGAGCCAGCTCACAGCATACAAAGGAAATCCAAAGTGTGACTAAAATAATTTATGTTTCCTATTGCAGAAATAGTATTTGATTCCACAGAGGATTTCTGCCAGGAGAAGGTGCTAGGGTTGTCAGCCCAGGGCTGGTTAACACCTGGTTTACTTGAGGGGGTGAATCATCATTGCACCAATGCCACAATGTCATTTCCAATGCCACAATGTCATTTCCAATGCCACAATGTCATTTCCACTGAAGTGGTGTTACTGTCTTAGCACAACACTCTAGAACTGAAGAAAGATGTAAACAAAGTGGAGCGAGTCCAGAAGATGGCCATGTAGATGATGAGGGGTTTGGAAACTAAGTCAAATGAGGAAAGATTAAGGGAGCTTAATATGTTTAGCCTGGAGAGAAGGTGGCTAAGAGGTGATATGATAACCATCTTCAAATACTTGAAGGGCAGTCATACAGAAGATGGAATAGAGTTGTTTTCTGTTGCCCCAGAGGAGTGGACCAGAACCAATGGGTAGAAATTAATCCAAAAGAATTTTCTGCTAAACATCCAAAAAAAAATCCTGACAGAGCAATTCCTCAGTAGAACATGCTTCCTCCGGAGGTGGTGGATTTCCTGCTTTGGAAGTTTTTAAGCGGAGGCTAGATAGTCATCTGACAGAAATGCTGATTTTATGAACTTAGGCAGATTGTGAGTGGGTGGGCAGGAAGGGATATGCCAGTGTTTGTATCTTGTAGCCCTTCCTTGCATACCCAGGGAATTGCTGATTGCTACTGTGTGGTGGTAGGTGAATTTCCTTAAGGCCAGGCTGGATTCTGGAGATGTGTTGGTGGGGGGATCACTTGGGAATGAAACTGGGGTCACTGTGGGTAGGCAGGTAGTTGTGAATTATTGCTGATTCCCCCCTCCCATTTCAGACCTTCAGCCCCTAGGTTATGTTGTTCCTGGAGGCTCCATGCCCCTCAAGAACAGCATTTTTTTGGCCTTTTATGCTACAACAGGAAGCAAGAAGCAAGGCAGTTCTGCTCAGCTGGTGGAAATACATTCTTTCAACAGATATGTTCCATGGGATCCTAGCAAAAAGCTACTCAAGTCTAAATGCATTTCAACCCCCTTTCCTCCTATTGGGAGCAGGAATGTTTCTGGTCCTAAGAGGAAAAACTATCCATTCAAGGAGAAACAATTAAAATTGAAAATCGGAATGTTTCTCTAATACATGTGTTCCTTTTCTTTAGTTACAGAAAACACTCTTGTGTTAGTACACAGGAACAGTGAACATTTCATATCATTTCCCAATGTCTCTTGACCTTCTTTTGACTTCAGCTGGTACTAAAGGCCTGAACTCTGTGAGCCACAAATAAATCCAGAAGTGGCATATCCTGGCAGATTGGACTTATAATGTGACATTAAACACCCAAGCATTTGGGACTTCTGAGTAAACAATTGCATTTGGGCTTCTGCGTTCATCCATGTCCCACAAATGTAAGAATTCTTTTTTTCATTTGTATCAAAGGTAAGGCCCATTCCGTACAAGGACCAATGTTGCCAATTGGTTCCTGAAAGCGGAAACGCTATTTTTAAAAGTGCAATTAGGCGTTATGCATACCTGCCTTTTTAGTGGCATTCAGTAGCCTTTCAATCGTTTCCTACAGGTTTCCAGTCTCGCCAAAAATCGCTAGAAAGGAAGCGATTTTTTCTGTGTTTTATCCCGCCCCTGGCCATCAATCAAACGAACAGCCAATGGGCAGCCATTATCATGCTCCCGAAAAGCCCCTTTCCCTTTAAGCACAGTTTAAAAAAAGAAAAAGAAAAACACACATTGCAATGAATATGCCTTGATTCTTTGATTCCTCCTAACGTAGAGACCCATCTAGCTGACAGCTGGCATGTGAGCTGCCGATTCATCGTTACCACACTCCCCAGAGTGAAAAAAAAATCCCCCGGTGCACGGGCGCAATTTTCAGCCGAAAATAAAGGGAACTTGCTAATGGGGCTGTGTTGTGCTTGGTGACTTGAGGGGAGCTTTAAAGCAGCTCTGTGGAGGGACTGTAGCCGGAGAAGCCTCGCTGGGTGAATGAAGGCTCGTCGGTTCATTGCTTTCTGCTCGCTCCAAGAAAAAAAAAAATGGTGATTGCTTCGCCAGAAGTTTGGAGGAGAGAGCCAGGGGGAGGGACTTGGCTGGAACCGCAACAAAGGGAACGCACAGGTCTTTTTCGCTTCTGTTACAGATTGTTTGCAAGAGTGTAGCACTTTTTGGAGGGTGAATCCACTCTTCTGGATTTCCCTTTAAGTGCTACAATGAATCGCTTTTTGCGGATCGGTTTCAGGAGTGTGGCAGATTGTGTTTGACATCGTGCATAACTGCAAATTAGTAGCGTTTACAATTTGGAAGCCTTTTGCAACATTGAAGTCATGCGGAATGGACCTAATTGTTATTCTCCATCATCTAATGAGAACCACATAACATCATCAGCCCTCTTATGATCACAGAATTCTGGTGGATTCCTTCACCAAATCCAATTTGTATATTTCTCTTTATCAAGCATGGTTGCAATAAATAAAATGTAAAATCTCACATTTCACCCTCCACAAAAGTTGTAGTCCTTGTTGCACACAACTTATTTGTAATTGTCCATTACAAGTACAGTATATCTCAATTAAAAAAAAAACAACCTTACAATTTCCATTTTTAGCCATCATCGCTCAATCGCCACTAGGACATGGCTAGCTTTCACCTTAGAAATAGTTCAAAACATTTTCTGTTAAATAAAAAGATAGTTTTGCTGTGTAATAAATGTTATCTATTCAATAAGATAATCATCCTATTCCATGTCTTTCTCATTAGAGTGCCTTTCTATCCTTCAGAAATGACCTGCAAGTGAATGAGCAATAACGTTACCTGTATATAGACTTTGTGCTTTGCAATGTTAATCAAACATTCCATTTGCCCATCTTCCTGCTCTTGTGCATGATAATGCAAATCAGTTCAACCAAAGAGAGAAAAGTACATATGGCAGTCAAATGGGAGATCCCTGTGCTGGTCACTACTAATTCAAATAGCAGGCGGGAGAAAACATAGTAAACACTGGTAATGCCATCCTGAAAATGACTGTGGAAAAGAAAAATTGTTCAAAACTAGCACTTCTGATAAGGCATTACAATGCATAGTTCAGTTTTATCTCACCTTTCCTGCCAAGAAGTCTGGAAGCGACCCTTCTCTCATTTTGTACGCACTTTGTGAGGTAGGTTATACTGAGTGTAGGTAACTAACTTATATATCCAGCTTTGTGGTAGAATGGGTGTGAGTCAAGGGTTAATGTGTATGGTAAAAGCTCATTACATCTTGTAGGTGCTGCTATTTGGGCCTCTCTGCCTACTTGGCCCTTATCATCTTCAAGGCCAGAGCAAGGAATAGGATAATTGACTCATCGTGAGAACCTGTGGATGGGAGGGGGCTGAGAGGGGGGGACCTCAGGAGTGATACCATAATTTTTGAGTGGATTCTAGCACAAATACATCCTGATTGAATTGTCACCATCTCTTGATGGTTGACCAAAAAACTACAATTGGACTAAGAACTAACTTGGTAATGGATTAAAGGACTGGAATATGATGTGCTTATATTGCAAGAGACAGCAACATAGCTGATGCTTGAGCTTTGGCCTTCTAATCTAGGACTGAAGGATTGTGCCATTTAGTGGAGTTTTCAAATGTGTTAGGACAGTGGTCCCCAACCTTTTTATCACCGGGGACCGGTCAATGCTTGACAATTTTACTGAGGCCTGGTGCGGGGGGGGGGGGTTCTGAGGGACGTCGCTGCCGGTGCCTGAGCCCCTGCTCCACTTGCTTTCCCACTGGCGCCCCTGACTTCCCGTTGCCCGCTGGGGGGTGCTGCCAGCAGTAGCTGTGCAGTGCCGTGCCAAGGGGGAGCCCCAGCCATGGCAGCCACTGGAGAGCACCAAAGGTGAGCCAGCGGCAGAGTGGCAGAGCAGCCCCTGAGGCAGCAGCCAGGGAGGACAAGGAGGAGCCGCGGCCCGGTACCGACTGATCCACGAACCGGCGCTGGTCCCCGGACCGGGGGTTGGGGACCACTGTGTTAGGAGATTTTATTGTGTTTTTTTGCTTTATGATTTTAGAGTTTTGTGTTGTGTAGAGACATTGTCCTGCAGGCCCCATGGAACTGCTTTAGGTCTTGCAGGGCTCTGATCTCACTTGGAAGAGTATTCCACCAGTGTGGCACCAGTGTCCAAAAGGCCCTGGCTTTAGTTGAGGTCAATTTGACTTCTCTGGGGCCAGGGATCTTGAGCAGATTTTGTATGGATCTCAGATTTCTTGGGGGGCATAAGGGAGAAGGTGGTTCTGCAGGTATTTATTTATTTATTGTTTTGTTTATTACATGTATATACCGCCCTCCCCTAAGGCTCACGGCAGTTCACATGAAACGTAAGAACAGTATATCAAACTCATTAAAATGAATTAAAGGCAACTGTAATAACAATAACAATAAACAGACAATCCAACAGACATATGTTTGGTCAGCTCAGTTGTATTAGTTTAAGGAGGGAGGCTTGGGGGCCCAGTAGGTACTGTTTAGCTTTGGCCAACCTCAACCAAATGCCTGGCGGAGAGGCTCCCTTTTGCAGGCCCTGTGGAACTGTTTTAGCTCCATTAGGGCCCTGATCTCCACTGGGAGTTTGTTCCACCAGGTGGGTGCTAGGACAGAGAAGGCTCTGGCCCTACATGAGGTCAAGCAGAATTTCTTGGGGCCAGGGATCACTAGCCGGTTGGAGGTGGTGGAGTGCAGAAAGGGTGTAGGCAGAAAGATGGTCCATCAGGTATGAAAGTTTCCAGGCCATTTAGAGCCCTAAAGGTAACTACTGGCATCTTGAACCTGATTTAGTCATCAGTCTGGCTACAGGCTGACTAGAAATTGTTGCGAGCATGGTCTTACCAGATTGCTTGGCTAGAGAACTATGTTGGAGAGATTGTGGCAGTTTAAATATACAGCCCAGTGGGAGGGGGGGAGGTACACAATGAAATGAAGCTATTAGTGCTGAATGTGAATACAAATATGCTGGGAAAGATCCTGTATAATTGTAATTCACATTATCAAAGGGTTTTTCCTGGGGGGGGGGAGAAGGAATGTGATTACAGGCTTCACCCTATGCTTTGCGTATGTGTGAACTGAGTTGCCAAGTAATTGGGAACTGGCTGCAATTATAAGTACATTACCTGAGATTGTGCATTTTTGCCATTAAACTCAATTGGACTTATGTTTCAGTTAGGTCACAAATGAATAAAATAAACTTATTCTAGTAAAAACATGGGGAATTCTGTTTCTCCTAATGACTGATAGAAATTAGGACCTCTGTTTTCAGGGAATCTTTTGAATCCTGTTGTCTTCTTTCCCCCCTCTACATTAGCCAATTCAGACCAATACCCATGAACTGAACAATGGCCCTCAAACACTTGTATTTACACAAATGAGTTTGTGATAATTTTTGAACTCGTAATTATTTGAATTTGTAACCCATTTTGTGTTATCTGTTTGAAGCTTTGGGGCTCTTTTGGGGGGGTTACAGTGACAGTTGAAACCTTCTAGTTTGTCCTTATAATGGGAGTAGGAACAATGTCTCCATTGGGGTCTAAACATTCTCTCATGGGAGCGGCAAAACAGAGCTAACTTGTAACTCTATCTGGTCCTTCTAATTGAGTTCAAACAACTTTATCTTTCCTGCAATTTTAAAGGCTTCACCAAATTCACACACTGGGACTAAATGCTGACTCTAAACTGATCATGCTGCATGCTCAGATAACCGCATAAATGTCTGGATGTCAGAGGTCATGGACCATGCAAATTCATGGAATCCATGACTCACTAAACTGCTCTGACAGCATTTTTTTACACAAAGAGATGACTTGGAATAAAAGCAAAGTAAATGAATAGTCATTGCTTAATTTCATTTTTACCCACTCCACCTTTTCCAACCATTTCTGAGTTATTTCCAGGGGGGGGGGGAGAGGGAACAGAGAATATAGCTGCTATAGCTTTCTGTTGTGTATCCACCATGGCTTAGTAATTTGTGGAAGTAACACTCCTTTCTTCCTGTGTTGTTATAATATGCCTAATTTACCATGGAGCCAATGAAAGGTACTGTTCATTGTATAATTCTGCTTACTTCCTTGGTGCAGCCAAATATCTCTCTATGGTGTGAAATGCTGCTTGCTTTCTTAAGATGCAAAAAGCCAGCCAGTGTCTGCTGTATAACACGGTCCACCTTCTTGCAACAGCCAGATTCTAACATCATACAAATTGAAAAGGAAACAGACATTAGAATTAGAAACTCCCAATCAAAACTAATGAAGAAAAAAACAGAAGATGTGTAGTTCTACTAAATTATAGATGCATCTCAGTTATTGTATTAATGTTTGAGTCCCATGGCACTTTTAAGACTAAGTTTTATTCAAGGTGTAAGCTTTTGTGTACACAGCACACTTTATTAGACATTGAAATGGGAGTTACAAGACCACATTTAGAGAGAGTGTGTCATGGGTTAATATGCATCATAGTAAAGATGCTTACCACATATAAGTGTCCTACAGAAATAACAAGTTTATCAGGTCATCATTCTTAGGTTCAACTCTGCAGGGGGAACATAGTAAAGGAGATAAAAATGTCAAGATTAATGGACAGATACATTTCCAATTGTAGAATCTGAGTAATTAAAAGTGAACCTATCACTGTACTCTAGCTGTCTTCACCCAAGCATGGAAGCATCACCACAAATGGATCAGGACCTTCCTTTGAGGTGCCAGTTCTTTTGAATGCTTATACAAAAACAGGTAAAAATTCAGGGTTTTTTTCAGTAGGAAAAAACACCAATCTTTTTTAGGGAAATGCCATTGCAGTAAACATTGTGGCTCAAGTGTATGTTGTATAGTTGAAGAAATGTCAAGTATTCTGTTATATTGCTATTAATATCTCATTCAGGAATGGATGGCAGTTTTAAGGGGCAGTTTCCACAAGACAGAGTACACTGGGTAGAGAATATGAGTTCAACCTATGTACAGTTTCAAGGTCAAACATGATTTAAGAACTGAAGAAGAGTTCCCTAGGATGGCCAACAACAGGCATAGAGGCCAAGGAGAGAAAGAAATTTTACCTTCCTTCTTCTTCAGGGCCCTATTGCGGATGCAGCCGTCTGGCAACTCCTTTTTCAAGTCAATTTACCTGCTGCATCACTATCATTTTTCAACAGTGAAAGACTGTTGCAATAAAGGTCTATATTCTAGGGGGATCATCAATGGGTTAGAGAAGTGGTCCCCTGTTGGGATGAGAGAGATTCAGACACACACGCAGGTATCTGAGTGTCCCCAACCACCGGGCTGCGGCCCTGTGCTGGGCTGCGAAGGCAAAGCAGCCGATTAGCTTGCGGCCCGGCAAACTTCTTTTTGTGGGAGGGAGGGAGGGAGAGGGAAGTGCGGCCACTGGCGCATGCACGTTGGCGCCATGTGTGGCCGCAAACGTGCATATGTGGCAGTTTTGCGCATGCACGCTTGTGGCCACGCATGATGCAAATGCGCATGCGCGGACCTCCCACACATGCACATTTGCGCATGGGCTGCCGCGCATGTGCGGCAGCCGGATTGCCCTTCCCCCACCGGTCCGCAGCCTAAAAAAGGTTGCAGACCACTGGGTTACAGTATTTGAAACAAGTTTATAATTTCCAAATACAGTTACAAAAACACACACAAATATGATCTGTTCAATATTTTTTCAAATCTGTTTGTATGCATATATTTACAACTGGTGAGAAGGAGTGACTGGGTTGTAGAAGGAGAACTAACAGCAAAGCTATTACCAGCAGGCTGATCTTGGAGGACAATGCTGCTATTTGTTATGTATTAGCTTTAACGCTCTATATTTATGTCGATAGTTTATACCACTCCTGACAGCTCCAGCGTATTATGAAAGGTGACAGATTAAAATAAGAAGAAAACAACCTCAGTTGACTTCAAGGCTTCAAAATGGGTACAAAAAAGAAGCAATCTGTTCCTAATTTTGCATTTATTTTGACTATTTTAAACAACACTCTGTGATAATGAATGTCTTTAACTCAACTTGATACAAATAAGTTAGCATTCTGGGAAACAAAAAAATGTCAAAAGAAAGGGAAACCATCCCACAAAAGCACAGTTGCATCAAGCATCAATCTGACAAGCACTGTGATTTCCCTATTATAAGGACTGGATGGATGTCATACAAAAATCTTTCACAGAAAATACAACTAAATAAGAGGAGTGTTGTTTACATACCATTGTAGGTGAAAAGGAAAGGGACAAAACAGACATTGTGATAGATTCCCCCCCCCAAAAAAAATACAATTGTTACTGAATTTAACAAAAGTGTGCGGGGGATTTCAGAAAATGGAAACAACAAAAATGCATATGTTTTGAACTATAAATGTATAGAATCATGATCACAGTTTCCCAGTTTAAAAAATGCATTGCATATGAGTATAAAATTTATATAGCATCATATATAGATACAGAATCATATCTATGTAACAGTTACAGTTCACACAGTGTATGAGACTATCAGGCCCAAGTCCTTTTGAATTCCCAATGAATAGTTAAGTTTTCAGCTGAACTCTCAAATAGATAAAGAATTGAATAATCCTACTATATAAAACCAAATGGTATATACACACGCATACACAATTTGTGGGTTGATGATGCCCAAGTATTACTCTGCTCTGTTTTCTCACAGCCGGTGTAACCATCCAGAAACAAATCAATCTCTATTTTGCTCTGTTTTTTATAGTATATTTGGAATCATTTTCAGTTTAATTTTTAAGAACATAAAAGAAGCTGTGCTGGATCAGACCAATGACTCTTCCAGTCCAACTATGTGTCATACAGTGGCTAAAACCCAGATGTCATCAGGAGGTCCACCAGTGGGTTGAGAATTCCAGAAGTGATACTATTGTGCCCCCCCCCCAAGCACCAATATTCCCTTTTGCAGTACTTTTAAATCTTTCTGATTCAAGTCAAAAGGAATTGGTCTGTCAGGATCAGCATTGCCTATTTTTACCTGCACCAGCTTTCCAAGCATAATTTATATACTCAACTATTGGGGCCTTGAACCTGTGCCTGTCAAAATAACTGAAGTTCAGGAGCATATAGAATGGATCCTGTGCAAACTAGAGACATCAAAGTTCAGAGGCCATCCCCTGGATGCTCCTATACATGCACTCCAAGTTGTTGCTTTGAAGTTTTGTGAACAATTTAACTGAATGCAGACAACTTGCACAAACCTGTATGAACAATGTCAAAGTTCATGGAAAATTTGTCTCAGTTGCTTTGCCATGAATTTGACATTGGGAAGCACGAACTTGCCAAAATTTGTCATGAACTTTAGTTTATGTGCCAGTTCATGCCCACACGAACACTAAGTATGGCGGTGATGCTTTGTATTATTGGTGCTTTGATGGCGTGGGGGCAACAGTGGGAGGGTTTCTGGAGTTCTGGCCCCACTGGTGGACCCCCTGATAGCACCTGAGTTTTAACCACTGTATGACACAGAGTGTTAGACTGGATGGGTCATTGGGCTGATCCAACATGACTTATCTTACATTCTTATGTTCTTACTTTGTGCTGCCTCATAGATTGTGTTTGGAAAAGTCTATAGAAAGAACATCTAACTTTCATCAGAGGCAACTAAATATGAACTATACACATGTCTTTTAACATATTTAATGCAGCCTGAGAATTTTTCTTTTAGTCATGTTCCTGTGTAACAAAGAAAATGGCAATTTTTGAAAATGGAGTTTCATGTATTTACTGGGGGATCTTACTGGAAGTGACAAAGAGTAATTCTAGAAAACACTGGAAACTGTGAAAACTCTTTGGTGAAGACATAGAAATACTCTGTCATATTTGGTAAAAACCTCTGGTAAATATATGAGGATATGTTAAAAAAAAAAAAACTAGTCCGTGATGTTGTGCCCTTCCCCTCCAACCCTGCTACTGGTTGCCACATCGTACTATTTGCAGGTCATTGCTCACCCTGTTTTTTAGGAAGTGTTTCCTGTGTTGTCATTGTTGTTGTTTTAGCCCACCACAAAAATGGTCCACGAAAAACATAGGAAAAACTCAAAGACAGAATGAGGAACACTAGCAAATATTTTGTGTAAGGAAGGCAGAAAACCAATGTAGTTAAGAAGCTAATCTAGAGCAGAAACATGGTTTGGAAAGCTAAAGTTATGACCTAGTTGTCTCTCTGTTTTCCCACGGAGATGGTGTAAACACTAACAAAGAGAGGCATCTTCCAATCTCAGTTGGGGTTAGTTTGGATAGGAAGAGTGATTTTTCTTCCTCTGTTGCCAAGGGGAGCTGAATTCAGCCACTTTTGTTACATCTTGTAAGGAGAAGCAGAATTACGATGACTCTTGGCAGGCTGCGAACCCGTGAACTCAATGTAGATGGAAAAATCTGAAAACAAGCATTTTTATGTTTATGCATTTCAGTTCCTTTGCTATTCGCACTTCATGCAAACAATCTGAACTTTCTATGGGTGTGCGGTTGCCCAGGAAAATGCAATGTGAGAGGCAGCAGATTGGAGATACAGTCAACAGCAAGCTCTTTAATTGCAACAGCTACAGGGTCAGAGCCACACACTGAGAAGTTACCACATAATTAAAATGTGAACTGTCCCAAATCATTTTGCATACTTCAGTGTCAATTTAAGGTTATTCTGACATGTTGTTAAAAGTGCTAGCCACAGTGTTGGCACTGAGAACATCTAGAGATTGGTACATGCATGTATTGGCGAGCCGGTTTTACTGGGAACGTGCGGTATATAAATACCTTAATAAATAAAAGAAAAAAAATTACTATGAATGTATCTACAATTGAACTCGTTTTCCTAATTTCAAAAGTATTGTGTTTTTAAAAAAGTGTGCACAACAACTCCATAATCGGTCATGACAAAAATATTGCTATAATACAGAACGGAGGTTTTGCTCTCTGTGATGTTGTTAATAATATTAAAAAAACCCCTCATAGTGTCATTGACCTTTGAAGACCAAAGATGGGTGAAATAGAAGCACTTATCTTCTTTCTTCTAAGCCACTAACAACAGCATGGTTCACTATCAAAACTGTGAAGTTGAAGCCCCCCCCGCCCAAATCATGGAAGGAAACAAGGTACTTCCAGGAACCTCCTTTGATATGTCAAAGGAGACCTAGGAGGCTGAATCAGTACTCTTACTCTGTGATACTGCCTTGGTTTCTGACTGAGTTAGACTATGAGCCCTCTACCCTAGAGCCCACTAAAACACCTGAGGTGACCCCTCAGCATCTAGATGACCCCTCAAATCCCACAAAGCCCTGAAACAGCTCAATCCCATTGGAGTATGCTATGCACTACTGTAACTAGGCTTTACCTTTAAGAGCCAGTAGCCTACTCCTGGAAGGGTGGGTATTGTATATACCTCCATGGAGTTTACCTTCAGCCTTTGCTGGAATGATATCCATAATATGGTATTCCTCCAGACGAGACTACTAGCACCTTACCCTCCTCTGGTTTGTTTGGCCCCAATGATCCATGCAACAGTCACCTTTAGACTGGATTTCTGTATCTCACTCTATGCTGGCCTACTCTTGTCCTTGACCCCATTTTGCTGGGGCAAAATGAAGCTGCTGGAGTCCTCACTGGTACATCTTGAAGGGCCCGTATCCAGCTGGTACTGAGGCAGCTGAAGTGGTTGCCGGGTAAGGCCTGGATCAGGTTCACAGACTTGGTGCTGATCTTCAAGGCCATTCATGGCTTGGGACCTGACTATTTGAGTGATCACTTGTCTCCTTATGCCTCCCTACAAGGTGCTTCACTTGGCTGGTGCTAATCTATTAGAGGACCCTGGCCCTACAGAAATATACCTGGCCTTGATCAAGGCCAGAGCCTTTTCAGTCCTGGCCCCGACCTGGTGGAATGAGCTCCGAGGAGGGCCCTGATGGAGCTGTCAAAGTTCCACAGGGCCTGTAAAACAGGGCTCTTATACCAGGTCTTTGGATGAATCCAGGACTAAGATCTATGGGCTCCTCTCAGGGTATGCACTACCATCAAGCAAACCCCCCCCCACTGTGAATGGCTGTTGGAAGGGGAGGGATTAGGGCAGCTAGCTTGGTTTGGTTGTGTTTTGGTTTTATGGAGTAGGGGGAGGGGTTAATTACTTGAGTCTATGGAGAGAAGCGGGCTAAAAATCAAATAAACAAACAAACAAACAAACAAACAAACAAATAAATACATAAATAAATAAATATTGTGCTCCAGCTATTTGACTCCCACCTTGATCAGCACACATGTACCTAAAATGGCCACACAGAGACGGACTTAACCCCAAAACTCCAGCTGGGGCCAGTTTGGTGTAATGGTAAGGAGTGCGAACTTCTAATCTGGCATGCCGGGTTCGATTCTGCACTCCCCCACATGCAGCCAGTTGGGTGACCTTGGGCTTGCCACAGCACTGATAAAACTGTTCTGACCGAGCAGTGATATCAGGGCTCTCTCAGCCTCACCCACCTCACAGGTGTCTGTTGTGGGGAGAGGAAAGGGAAGGTGACTGTAAGCTGCTTTGAGCCTCTTTCGGGTAAAGAAAAATGGCATATAAGAACCTTCTTCCTCTCCTATGACCTTCTCTAACATCCCTGGTACAGATCTTTATAGTCTGGATATTAGTTGTAATTCCAGTTCTCCAAGTCCTACCTGGAAATTGGCTGCTTCAGGACTATAAATATTCCTTGAGATTTGGATTGGGATCTCAAAAGGGACTGGAGATGAGTGGGGATGGTGGAGACAAGAGTAGCCTGAAGGCTGAGGTGGGGGCTGAGTAGCATGGGTGTGTCCCGCCTGAGCAATGGGCTTAACAGCAACAGTTTTCTAGAGCCTGTTGTATTTTTTCTGTGCAATGGACTTTATTGCTAGTGTTCTTCTAAGAGTGGTACATTGTCTTTTTCCAGTGCCATCCTTAACAATGCCTACTGTACTTCCGGATTCACTTCTGTTCATGATAGAATTTCCATTACTTTTACAAATGCTGTATGTGCCAATAATTTGAATGTGTCCTATCCTATCAGTGTAGTTTCTTGCACTCAATTCCTCAGAATATTAGTTGGACTTCTCTTTTAGGAAGTAGTTATCATTGCTTTGAGCATACTCAGTTGCTAAATTGATTGCAAGTTATACAAGTTGGAGATATTCAGACTTGGTAATCAATAACTTGTCTCACCCATCTTCACATCTCCCAAAGGCCAGGCTTACCAGGAAAGATCATAAGGGATGGACTATTTCCTTGTCACCCCCCCCCAATCTCCCAAAGAACAGGCCAGGCAGGGAAGGCTGTGTGGTGGTGGTGGAGTGCTGGGTCCTTCCCACCCCCACATCTCCTAAGGCTGGGCCAGGCTGGGTAGGGAAGGCCATGGGAGTGAGCTTCCTCCTTCCCACCCACCTCCCACATCTCCTAAAGGCTAGTCCAGGCAGGGAAGGTTGTGAGGGGCTGCCTCCTTCCCACCCTCCACATCTCCCAGAGGACAGTCAGGGTGGGGAAGGCAGCTGGATCCCCCCCAGCCCCAGTGAGGAGAGGGAGGGTGGGGGAAAGCAAAGAGCACTCTGATGGCCAGCTGTAGGGACATAGGGAGGTGTTGTGAGCCCAGATCCTGCTAGGGAGGACTCTTCAGAGGACAAGCCTTGCCAGGAGCTCCCAGCTTCACCCAAGCTTCATAGAATCATAGAATCATAGAGTTGGAAGGGGCCATACAGGCCATCTAGTCCAACCCCCTGCTCAACGCAGGATCAGCCCAAAGCATCCTAAAGCATCCAAGAAAAGTGTGTATCCAACCTTTGCTTGAAGATTGCCAGTGAGGGGGAGCTCACCACCTACTTAGGCAGCCTATTCCACTGCTGAACTACTCTGACTGTGAAAATTTTTTTCCTGATATCTAGCCTATATCGTTGTACTTGTAGTTTAAACCCATTACTGTGCATCCTTTCCTCTGCAACCAACGGGAACAGCATCCTGCCCTCCTCCAAATGACAACCTTTCAAATACTTAAAGATGGCTATCATGTCCCCTCTCAACCTCCTTTTCTCCAGGCTGAACATTCCCAAGTCCCTCAACCTATCTTCATAGGGCTTGGTCCCTTGGCCCCAGATCATCCTCGTCGCTCTCCTCTGTACCCTTTCAATTTTATCTACGTCCTTCTTGAAGTGAGGCCTCCAGAACTGCACACAGTACTCCAGGTGTGGTCTGACCAGTGCCATATACAATAGGACTATGACATCTTGTGATTTTGATGTGATGCCCCTGTTGATACAGCCCAAAATGGCATTTGCCTTTTTTACCGCTGCATCACACTGCCTGCTCATGTTTAGTTTACAATCCACAAGTACCCCAAGGTCTCGTTCACACACAGTGTTACCTAGAAGCGTATCCCCCATCCAGTAGGCATGCTTTTCATTTTTCTGACCCAGATGTAGAACTTTACACTTATCTTTATTAAATTGCATCTTGTTCTCATTTGCCCATTTTTCCATTGTGTTCAGATCTCGTTGAACTCTGTCTCTATCTTATGGAGTATTTGCCAGTCCTCCCAATTTGGTGTCGTCTGCAAACTTGATGAGTAGTCCTTCCACCCCCTCATCTAGAGCATTAATAAATATGTTAAAAAGTAGCGGACCGAGCACCAAGCCCTGAGGTACCCCACTACTCTAACCAATTTCCTATCCACCTAACTATCTGAAAATCCAGATTGCAGTCCTTCAATTTATCCATCAGAACATCATGGGGAACCTTATCAAAAGCTTTACTAAAATCCAAGTAAACGACATCAACCGTATTTCCACGATCCAGCAAACCTGTCACTTGGTCAAAAAAGGAAACCAGGTTGGTCTGACAGGACCTGTTGGAGACAAATCCATGCTGATTGGATGAGAGCATAGTCCAACCAGATTTTCAACAGGCAGAGAGCTCTGACCAGCATGAGGGAATGGAGCTGCAGACAAACCATGTCTTGGATTCCAAAGTTGTTGCAGGAGCTCCTCATTCCTCTGCCTAGCCTCCAGCTGCAGCTCCCTACCTTGTCAGCCCATTTGGCTCACCTGAGTTAACCTGAGCCAATTAAGCAATGTCAGCTAAGTGCTGAAAGACAGCTCCAGTCTAAACGGTACCATGCCATGTTAACAAGATAGTTGCTGATTGCAGAAGACTGTGAGTCATCACAGAGTAAGGACTGAGAGGCTTATAACAAACTATATTGAGGCTGGGAGGCCTGGGCTATGGACACTACCTGTAACCTGCTTCTTCTACTGATGCCCTTGGACTTCCTGAAGGAACCCTTGACTCACTGGACTGAGTTAATTGCTTTCTATATGTTCCTTGGCATTCTGTTTTTAAAATACTGACTCTCTCTGCCCCCCCCCTAGCAGCTTGTCTGTGCTGAAACCTGAGACCAACACAGGAGGCAAAGGTAGCAGCTAGCATCCCTCCTTTGCCTGGGGGAGATGGAATTTGGGAAGAGTCTCGGTCTGGAGCAACTTACCAGCAGAAGTGCCTTTCAGAGAGGCCAGTACCTTTTCCACTTGGCAAGCAATTGGAAGAGGAAGAAGATAGATAAGCCCCATGATTGGCCTTCATTGGCAGAGTGCTCTCTCCCTATTGGCAGGAAACCCCCAGGAAGGACAAATCAGGTAAGGAGTGAATTTTCTGCATGCAATTGGAATTATTTGGCCCTCAATGGCAGAGTGCAATTTGAGCTGATTGGCCCTCATGGTAGAGTGCTCTCTCCCTATTGGTGGCAAGCCCTCAGGGAGGGCCAATCAGGTAGTAAGGGAGTTGGCTGCATGCAATTTGAACTGATTGGTCCTCATTGGCAGACTGCAGTTTGAACTGATTGGCCCTTATTGGCAGAGTGCTTTTTCCCTATTGGCAGCACACTCCTCAGGTAAGGAGTGAGTTGTCTGCATGCAACTACAACTTTATAATGTTTACTCATAGTGGTGATGAGGGTTGCCCTTCTGTATCAGACCAGTGGTCCTTCTAGTCCAGCATCCTGTCTCACATAATGGCCAACCAGGTACAACAACAGGACATAGAGGCCAAGGCCTTCCCACCTTAAAGCCATCTTTGCCTTAGCAGTGAAGGGCATATTTCTTTTTGAGTGTCCTAAAACTACTGTACCTCAGCATCACTGTGTGTCCTCAAGTTCCAGTCCTTTGGGAAAGCAGAAGTCTTGTTTGTCAACTGTATGCACCCCAGGCATAATTTGATAAAGCTCTATCATGTCCCCCTTTAGTTGTCCCTGATCTTAACTGAAGGAACTCCAACATCCCAAGCATCCTGGTTGCCTTTGTACTTTTTCCAGCTCTGCAATGTCCATTTTGAGATACAGTGACCAGAACTGTATACAGTATTCCAAATGAGACTGCATCATAGATCTACCCAGGGTCATCATAATATCAGTCATTCTATGCTCAGTCACTTTCCTAATAATCCGTAACATAAAGGTAACGGTAAAGGTATCCCCTGTGCATGCACCAAGTCATGTCTGACCCTTAGGGTGATGCCCCCTAGCGTTTTTATGGCAGACTCAATACAGGGTGGCCTTGCCATTCCCTAACATAGAGGATGCCTTTTTCACCAATGAGGCACACTGGGGTGAATCTTTCATTGAGCTATCCACCACAGCCCCAAGATCTTTTCCCCTTCTAAGTCATAGCAAATGCAGTCGGTACTGCCGTGGATGTCGCCATGTTCCTGTACCCCGTCCCCTCACCTTGACTTGTTAGCTGTTCAGGCCAACAGGAGGGCCAGGGCCCCTGTACCACATCCCCACCACTGGTGGTGGTGGATGTATAAGGTCCTGATACTCTTCCCTCCCCTTCCAACCTGCCTTCACGGAACAAAGTTACAGTTCCTCCCCTCCACATATTTTGGGTATGCCTGTAAAAGACTTCTCTCCTTCCTACTGCTCTGTGAAAACTCCTTTAAAATTATTTAAAAATATGGTGATGACCTTTCACACCCACCATGGTGCTCTCTCTCTCTCTCTCTCTCTCTCCTTCCATCTCTCTCCCTCTCCATGATCTTTTGAATTGAAAGGTGGAGTGTGCAGGTAGACTTCCTGGCACTCTGCAGAGCGGAGCCATGTGAATCCTTTTAAAAGGAGTTTTGTGGGTGAGGGCAGCCAGTGGAACTGACACTGGGAAAGGGTAGTTAAAGGGAGGGGAAAGCTCACCAGGATGACTTGAGTTTTCCCAAACACATGGCCCAGGTCTAACATATGCCCTGTTCTAGCCTGGAGCAAAAAAAGGGAACGTGGATTTCTCTGCATTCCCCTACAACTGTGGGCCTGAGTCGCATCAGGCCTGGGACCACCCCTGCCTGGGCCTGATAAGTGGAGAGGGCAGCCAAATCCCTCTTGTGGAAGTGGTCCGAGGGAGGCTAGTCAAGTTAATCATGATCAAATGGCCTACTGTGTTAAAGATAGCAGCCAGCTCCAATAGGACCCACATATTGCTCTCCTTTGCCATCCTACCTTCAGTGTTTACTGTATAACCCTGGCTGCTTACACTTTCAACCCTTTGGGCTGACTTGTCCCAAACTGGAGTCTCCCCAACTTCTGTTCACTTTCCCTAATCTTCATGGGATTTTAAAAACATTGTTCTGTTTTTTGATATTAAATTCCTTTTGGTTGAAATGAAGCACATCTCTTTTGTATAGGTTTGGCTTGTCCCAGAAAGTCCCCCAATGGCTAAAAAAAGCAAAACAAAACACACACACCTTTCCTCCATTACCACTTCCTCATGCACAAGTTAAGATCCCTCATCCGTTCCTGTGTAGCTGTCTCTGTACTTAGAACTGGTAACAGTTCTGAGAATTCTGCCTTTGAGGTTTTGGTCTTTAACTTTCTGGCCAGTAATGTACGTTTTTCCAGGACCCCACAAATACATTTCCCATTCTCATGAGTGCCAACATGCACCATGATTGCTGACTCTTCCCCACCGCTATCTATCAACCTATCTAGACAGTGTGTGGTATCTACAACAATTGATCCAAGAAGCCAAGTCATCATTGGGTAAGAATGCCTCTTTCTCTATTCTCCCTCATCTCACTATTCTCTCCATCTCACATCCAAAAGCAATTCAGCTTATTATTAAAAAACCACTCTTGAGCAGACAAGCAAGTTAGTTGCCTCACTCCCAGACCATCTGCAAAGCATTCAAACAAGCAGATCTTTTGTTATCTAATATTTCTCATTAAACTCCACAGATTGACAGGTTGGAGCCTGAATTGGCAAGTTAGGCAACTCGGCAGCCACTCGATGAATCATGATGCCAAGTCCCTTGTTTGTTTGCTTATTCTGAAATCAGACCATGTTTATTCTGTACCCCTTTTCCAGCTCTGATAGATAACTAATTGTTGGCAGATGTGGCAAATATCTGGGGCCAAGATATATTTGTTTGCATAGTTCAGCCTTTGCCAGTATCAGGCCGTTGCAGCTGGTTTTTATCAGGGTCCTGTGTACACTAGACAGTCCACCTGGCAAAACAAGATTCACTCCTGTGACCTTCCCCTAAAAAGCTTTCAATAGGGGCGTTCTGCTTAAGTAATGCTGGAAATAAATGCTGAAAACACCTAATTAAATTAACAAATTGCCATGAAATGTTAATTTCCGTTTATGTATGCAGAAAGGGCCCCATAGTTCGCATACAGGGATGCTCCAGCTTTGTTTGTTAACTTTGATTTAAAACCTATAGCGCACAATGGGGACATTAATTTCCCATGACAAGCTCTTTTTGTTCTGTGCCATGTAACTGGCAAAAAAGTTTTAATAATGATGCTTGGAATATACCGAGAAGTTTTGGAGGGAGGCATCTAATGTTTTAAATCAAATGGACTAGGATAGTGGCAAGTAGTATCAGTCTGGTTTGAGCAACAGTGCAGGTTTTCAGGTGGGTTTTATTACTTCCTTTATCGTTACAAACAAGAATGACTATTTCATTCCCCAGAAGACTTTAAATAAAATGATGTAAGTTTGGGTTTCTAAAGCCACTGACTGTTCAGACACCAAGAGCTGGCAATGTAGTCTGTCCAGTGTCACTTGCTTGAAAAATACTTTACTGGTGCAAAGAGGCAATGAATGGAAGTGACTGGTCAATTTGGTGACTCAGATGACTTTGATTGTGGGAGATATTGCTTTTTCTCTGGGAAATGATATTATTTAAAAAGAACAACAACAACAAAACGATGTAAAAGCAACCTCAGGTTTCAACAACCAAGCAAGTATTCTGCACATGCAAATCTTATTAACAGTGTGTTATGCTTGAGGGGAAAGCATTAAAGGGATACAATCAGGAGCTCACCTTGAGAAAAACTGGGGGAGTTTCAAAAGTGATCATTTCTGCACAAGGAATACGTTCCTGGACAGGCTTCAATTGTTGGTGGCTTTTAGAGCCCCCTCCACATGATGTTGCCTGCATCCTGAGGCTGTACAGTAGCTGGGTCATGATTTGGACATTTTTAACTCACAGTTATGGGAATGGTCAAAACTGGATTTACCACCCTAAATCGCACGTCCCATTGGTGAGCAACCAGTGAGCAACCAGAGATAAGACCATATGGAGGGGGAAACACACCATAGTCTCAGCAGCTTTGTCCCACCCTCACACCCACCCTTCCCTCTCCACTTCCTGCTCTGAGAATTTTTTTAAAATGCTGCGGTCCGTGTTGCAGCACGACTGCAAACCTACATTATCAAATGTAAAATATTTAAAGTGTCCACAGTGTTTTTGGGATCAGACAGGCAAAACACAACGCCTTTTCTGTTTTCTGGAGGTGGGGAATGAGCTGGGAAAGGGGGGGGGTTGATTGGGCTGCTTTCTCCTGATCATACCTTGTTTTAAAGCCAACCATTTACACAAAATGTCTTTTTGGGCTTCGATTACCTGTCTAGCCTTCTAACAACTGGGGCAGGCAAAAATAGCCCCATTTGCATTTTTTGGAGGTGGGGTATGAGCTGGGGAAAAGATCTGGCAGCCTTCTTCTGATCTTACAGGGATCTGATTACTGTTTTAAAGCGAACCATTAGCTCAAAATGTCTTTTTAGACTTCAGGGACCATGATCAGCATCTCAGAAATCCACCCAGACAGAAATAAAATGCAAAATAACACAAATTCCGGGGTGGGGGGCATGCTGTATCATTCTGGCATTTCTCCATAGCAAAATGGAAGTGTCTTTAAAAAATTGGGGGGGGGCTGGAGGGGGAGAGAAAGTTTCAGTCCACGAGAAAACTGCTGTGCTGTGATTAGTGGCTTGCTGTGATTGTCAAGTCAAGGAGTGAAGGGAGAAATTCCTCTTGTTTTCCCTTGCAGCTTCATCAGGAGACAAGCCATGAAGGGGCAGAGGGAAAACTTGGGAGAGGTCTCCCCATGAGGGGGGGTGCAAACAAGGGATTTACCATTCCACGTTGGCAAGTAGGAAGCCACTCACATTTTATCCCTCCATATGGAAATGATCAGGGCCATTCTGCACCTCTAAAAATATAGCTTTAACCAACCACAATTTCTTAACGCTATTAAAAAAAATGCACCTCCCCGCCATTTCTCACCTTCTCACTCTCTTGCTTTCTTTTCTGGCTTTCTGATGCTTCCAGGCACTCTGCACAGCTAATTAAAATGGCTGCAAAGAGGGAATCACAATACCAGTGGGTCTCCCCCTGCCTGTCAATCATGGCAGCCAGCCTATCAGCTTTCTCCTAGCTTTAAAGGGAAAGTGACTTCTCCATTGCTATGCCTATTCATATAATCATAGATGCATAGTGCATAGTTTAATGCCAGCCCATTTTGAAAGTTTGACACTTGAACAGAAGTAATTTTTTCTCCGATTTTTTTTGGGGGGAGGGGGGTTGAGAGGCATGCTTTGTGTGCTAACTGGTGGGTGGGATTTATTCATTTATTGATCTTCCTCTGTGGACCAAAGTGTGTTCATTGCTCCAGGCAGCTTGCTACCAAAAAAAAAAAAAAGCCCTGTTCCAGAGAGAAGGGAAAGGAAGGTGGGCACGAGGGTGGGCACTGGTGTCAGATATCACTCTACTTCTGGCCCCTTTGGTTATGCACAGCCATTTTGCTAGTGGTTGCTGTCCTCCCGCTCACACAATATAGTTGGGGGAATCAACTTTATGCAATTCCTGAACTACCACTTTAAAATGCAGACTGTAGCTGCTGGTTTGCTTCTGGAACACTGGATGCTGATGACATCATGTAAAACATTTTTTTAAAGTATCTGCAAGAGGTAACCCTTTCACTACATTTTCTGGGTGCGGAATGGCCCTCAGCGTATTTACTTGGTGAAGTTGTTGTGAAGTACATTACACTTACAAACATTCTACACATGATGTATGTCTGAGAATCATTCTTGTGTTCTGTTTCTTTGCATACTTGCATACAGGCACTCTGAATACTGGAGGGAGGAGTGGTGTATACTGGGATAATTCTAGCTGTTATTTTTGTCAGTTAGTGTCAAAGTCAGTTAACAAGATCTTCTTCAGGCAGGCAGGCAGTTCCTGTGCTTGTATGTCATGTCTTTGAGACAGAGTCAGTGTCTCAGTAAGTTACTGTAACAAAAAGAAGTGTGTTATGAACAAAGTTTACCTCAGTAAGAATGTGTGAGATTGAATCTATGTTTGTTATTACAATTTTACCAACTGAGGTCAAAAGAAAAGCCTGTCAGCTGTACAAAAACCATTTTTGTGTGTGTTAACTGTGAATATAAGTAAGGAAATGTGTTGAACAGTTTCTCAAAGAAAGTGGAATGATTATTTCAAGAAAGGTGAGACAAGCTGATCTTACCTGACATAGCAACATTCTCTCAAAACTAAACTTCTCTATTTACTCAGACTGGGATCCAGTGAAATTTAAGAGCTATCACACAGCTTATTCTCATATTCAAATCATGAACCCAGCCCAAAATTCAATTTTTACAACTTGATTTGAATTTGGAATGTTACTGAAACTTGGAAGTTCAAGTTTATTTCAATGCTTAGCTGTACTCAGGTTTAAATAGCGAGCATCCTTTTTTCACACCCTAGTAACAGAATTCAGTAATGATATTGCCATCAGTATGTAAAAAAAAAACAATTAAAAAAAACACTCAGGGTGGTTTGCCATTGCTTGCATTGACATAGCAACCCTGGACTTCTTTGGTGATTTTCCATTCAAGTACTTCTGAGGGCTGTGTGTGTGTGCGTGCGTGTGTGCGTATACATATACATACACATACACATACACACACATACACATACACATACACACACACAAACACACACACACACAAACACACAAACACACACAAACACACACACAAACATATATATATATATATATTACATTAGGTATTTTTGACCCATGAAAAACAATGTGTTAATTAACTAATTTAAAAGGTTTGTATCCTGACATCTTCCCAGACATAAGCTGAAAGAGCTGCATCAATAATATAAAAACAAAACACAGTTTAAATGCAGCCCAAAGACTTTACTTTCCATCAAAAGCCCTCCTTGTGGGCTGCATTTTAGAGCATCCCTGTATGTGAACTATGGGACATTGTTTTGTATGTATAAATGGAAACTAACATTTCATGACAATTTGTTAATTTAATTAGTTTTCACCCATTTTTATTTCCAGCATTACTGCACAACAACAAACCATATCACACACCTTTCAAAAGGAAATGAATGAAGATGCACTCCTCTCTTCTCTACCGGAACAAATTTCCATGGGGAAAAGCTATCTAAAGAGTGTAACCAGCACACAGGCATATAAGAGCAACATTCTTGAGAGATGGTAAAAATTTGAATTTAGGGCGTTTCTGACATGATTTCTTTTGGAAATAAATTTAATCTACAGAAAAAGAATGGCTCAACAAATTGGTGGTTCGCTTTATTAAAAGAACAGCTGGAGAGATGTTAAAATCTGAAATTTCAATGTAATACATTTTTTACTGAAGCATATTAGGGATACCCATATCACTAGCTATTTTAGCATGATCCATCCATTTCTTTCCCCTGTCTCACCACAAGCATTTACTTTTATTTCATCACATTTTGGTTGATCCCACCATATGCATCTCATTCAGGCCAGAACTTGATAAGATCGCCTAGATTTATTTATTTTCTGTTCTACAGCTGAGGTGGTCTTCATATGTGCACTAATAATGTTTACATTTATAAAATGGAAGGCAGACATTTTGTTGGGGTGAAGGATCGCAAGGTCAACAAAACATAGAGATTAGATCGTCTACCTAAGCAGATTGCAATGCAGTGAAACTTCAGAGACAGAGATTTGTATCCTTTTCATTTTGCAGTCAGAGGCCAAGATGTTACCTCAGTGACCAATTGCCTACCTTTGGATTCCTGTCTCATTTCAGCCAACAGTATGGCCACATATATTAGTTCAGTTTATCTGATACTTACTTAAGATATCTACTAAAGTTATGATCCTAGTAAATCAGCATCATAAGTAAGTAATGCTACATGATGGCTTAAAGCAGTGTTTCTCAGATTTTCTACTTTCAGAACATAATTTCATCCATTGAGGTAACTCAGCTTGCCTACTATGGAACCCCAGTATACCACATAGAATGTTAGGGCATAGTCTACAGCATGTAGTCATTTCATGGGGAGTTGTGGCGAGGCTTATGCAGCCTCATTGTGTTTTCACTTGATATGAGACATGACATAAAGCAACACATATAACATTTGGATGCAGCTTTACATTGCAAGGGAAGTTTGGCATTGCTGGGCAAGCTATATTTCTGAAAAGTTTATCCTTATAGATCTCATTAAGGAACCCCTTGATTGCTTCTAAGTGAATGGCCCCCTAGAACACAGTATAAGGCAATCCTGAAACAATTACCAGAAATGCTATCAATTTAATAGTGATTGTCTCAATTAAACATATGGTTTAATTGAACTAATTGTACTTAATTGATTGCCTGAATGCCAAATACCCCACTAATTATCATAGCTGTTGTCTGTCAAACCTAAATCTAAAATTAGAATCTGAAGTTGCTGTCTTATTTGTTGTATGAATGCATATATCTTGGCTTAATTCTGGCCCATACTTTGGCTTCACATGACCTCAGGCACTTGGTGAGAGTGGCTCAAAAGAGAGACCTTTCTTGCCTTTCACCATCTGGGTTTTCAATTCCACCTGTGGGTTTCCCCAATGGTCCAAATTGTGTATCCATAATGTGTATATTGTACAGTGTGTGAATTGGCCCTTGAAATTAGTGATGTCATCAAAGGAGGAAAAAAGTAAGCAATGTCAGCATTAGCCCTGGATGATCCTAGTGACAGCAGAAAAAGTACTTCTCAAGCCACATGACTCAGCTACATCTGTCTCTCCTCACTGAATGTAAGGATTACAAAAGAACCTCACTGCACTGAAGACCTTTTAATCCAGCATTCTGTTTGCAATATTGTCCAGGCAGACAAGCTTGCAAGCAGGGAAATAATTCAACACACCTTTCTTGTCAGCCATCTCTAGTATTCAGTGTTATACAACCATTGAATTTGGCAATTCCATTGCTCTATCATAGCTAAAAGCTATTGATAGAGCTATACTTTATCTAATCTTTCTGATTCTTTTTTAAGAAGAAGAGCTGGCTCTTATATGCTACTTATCTCTACCCAAAGGAGTCTCAAAGCGGCTTACAGTCACCTTCCCTTTCCTCTCCCCACAACAGACACCCTGTGAGATAGATTCACAGTTAAGTTGGGTCTGGCAAAGAGTGCTTGCAGTCAAAAGCTCACACCCTGAATAAATCTTTGTTGGTCTTAAAGGTGCTACTGGACTCTGATTTTACCCTGTGGTAGGTGAGGTTGAGAGAGCTCTGATATTACTGCTTAGTCAGAACAGCTTTATCAGTGCTGTGGCAAGCCCAAGGTCAGTCAGCTGGTTGCATGTGGGGGAGTGTGGAATCAAACCCGGCTCGCCAGATTAGAAGTCCGCACTCCTAACCACTACACCAAGGTACACATTTCATGCAAATACTTATAACCAAAGAAGGAATTTCACCAGAGAGTATGAGATCCAGGCTCAACAAAGGGCACTTCCCCAACTACAGTTTACTGGTTAGTTAGAGATCTAATTTGGGACCTTTGAGGTTCGAATTTGCACTTTGCCATGTGGAGCTATTTAAATAAACACATGCATTCCTGAACTTCTTGTCTTGGAAGAAAAGTATGGGGAAAAATAGGATTTCCCCTCAGCAAGTTCTGTTTTAAAGCTGATAGTTAGGAAAATCTGGATCCATGGGAGATAATGCTATGCAATTAGTGATTTGAACCATATCTGTAATTTATTTGATCTGTATGGATGAATTGTCATCTGCAGAGTTCATGGGAGAAAGAGGAGACAAATCATCCTCCAAGTCATCATATTGTGAGTACAACTGTCTTCCCAAAGTATCCCTAGATATAAACAATTAAAAATATTGCCACAAACAGTAGACTCATTATCATGCCAGTTTACAGAACCAGCCCCAAGAATCCATGAAGTGCTGAAATTGGTCTTTCAGAGATCTGTAGCTTCCTCTTCTGTCAAAGAACTACAGTTCCCAGAGTTTCCTGGGAAAGAGGGAATTGCTCTTAAATCTTTTTTTTTTTTTTTTGGCTGTTGTGTGGAGATATCCAGAGGAGCAGGCTCATAAATTGAGAATTCTTCTAGGAATATATTTTAACTCATTCAGCTGTAGTGAAATAAATATTTTGCCAAGGTAAATGGTACAGGCTTCTGAGGAGACAATATAATCTGAGCCTTGATAAAAGAGCCATGTGTTTTCTTAGGGTGAAGTTATCTCATTTCACAGGGCACAGGCTCGATGAAATCCATATGTACTCATATTTTAAATTTCTACATTGCATGTGATGAGCTGAATCCCACAAGGCGCTGACATAAGGTCTTACCAATTCATTTCCCAGTACTGAAGTCAAATCTGGTAGTTGAACAACCAGATGTCTAGGAGTCTAATTCTTCATGTCTGTTATAATTAACTTCTTTTATACATGGGCAGACCTCAAAAAAGTTGTGGTTCTTCCTGTTTTTATATACTTCCTGCATTCCTGCATTGCTTTCTTCACAACTCCATGTAGGTACATCACAACATGTCCTTACCATCTCTAGCATTTATTTACTTTTACCCTATTAGTATTACTAAGGCAGTAGAGTGTTGTAATTAAAGTGCTAGAGTAGACTTGTGATAAACTAGGTTCCAATCTGTTTTCATCACAAAAATTGTTGGACAACTTTGAACTGGTCATTCTCTCTCACATGATCATTGTGAGAATAAAATGGAAAACCATGTATGATATTATGAGTTTATTGTTAAAGGCGGGTAAAAGTTAATAAATAAATAAAATTAAAAAGAGCCCTGCTGAATCAGGCTAATTGTCCATCTAGTCCAGCATCCCATTTCATTTATTTATCATCCTGTGTTATGTTTTTTATATTCCACATTTCTTTCTTTGTGGAATGCTAGGTGACTTAGATAGTTTCCCATCCAGGAACTGAACAAATCCAGACCTGCTTAGCCTCTGGGTGGTGGTTACATCATTAGACTGTAAGAGCAGTAGCCCCAGATCAGCCTAATGGCACACCTAGTACAGGATCCTGTTTCACGCAGTAGGCAACCAGATTCCCCTGGAAAGTCTACAAATAAGGCACAGTGACCAACTGACATTTGGAAGGTTTTTCATTTTTAATTGCCAACAGAGTATTAATTTCAACCCAAGGGAGTTAGACTTAAAATGAGCATTGAAGTAGAGGAAATTTGCATGACAAGCTTGTTGTTTTTACACTTTGTGGCATGACTATATATGACTAAGGCCCAGTAGGATAAAATCTAGTTAATGTAAAGAACATTATTGGGCCTGTTAGTCACTGAACTTTAATGCTGTTTAAATGAATCTTCAAGGGGGTGTGGATTACAAAATCCAAAAATAATATTGCTATATACAGTTAGTATAGTTGGAATTCATACACTTGGGTGGCAGGCATGTCAAAGTAAGATCCAATCATCCTTGATTGTAGTAGACTATTAGAAATGGATGCCCAGTGGGAAGGAGCACATTAACAACATAGGGTCTTTTAAGATATAACACAGCAATATTTGAATTAGAATGTTTTTTACAAATTAGAAAACACCCCTGGTTATTTGAAATACATATTACATATAAATATATGTTATAGGTTCTTTATTATAGCTTACATAGTTTTCTGGTTCCTTTGTTTATTACTCAGCTTTCAAGTTCCTTAGTTTATTACATACTAGATTTAAAGCCCATTTCACCTTCAAATGAAATGGGCGCTAGCAGGCATATCGGAACCCCCCTCCCAACCCCCAGAGGCTCCTGTGGGGTTGTCTGTGTGGACTGGGAGGCAGGCAGAAGACGGGCACGGACCAGGCTGGTGGGGCAGCCTAGTGGGGGCGAACTCACCCTGGGCAGGCTCCTAGCATGTCTTCGTGGGCAGCGGCAGCTTGAAGGAGGAGAGCAGTGGATCGGGCGGAGATTTTGTTCCGGGCTGGCAGCGAGGGCCACGTGCCCCACTGGGGCCGGAGTGGCGTGGCGGGGTAGTGGCAGCGTGAAGGTGAGGAGTGGATCGTGCGGCCATTGTGTCCCCGGGCTGGCAGCAAGGGCTGCATGCAGCGCTGTGGCCAGAGCGGGGTAGCGGCGGCTTGAAGGAGGTCACCAGTGGATAGGGGGGCCATTTTGTCCCAGGCTGGCTGGGAGGGCGGCATGCTGAGCTGGCGGCGGCGCGGCGCGGCGGGGCAGGTCTTGCATGCACGGCAATGTAGAGGCTGGGTGGCGAGGTTTTTGCACGACGGTAGTTTTGGAGTGGCTGGGCGGCAGCCTCGTGGTCTGGGTGGCCATGTTGCACGTGCTGGCTGGGCGCGGTGGTGGCAAAGTAGGCAGAAAGGCTGGTCAGCGTTAAAGGCCCGGCAAAAGTCTGGGAGAGGGCAGGGGACGATGGAAGCGGCGCGTGCGGTGGCTGGCCGCGGCGAAAGGTGGTTGAGAGCGTTGGGGAGGTTGGTGGGTGGTGTCGGCGGCGGCGAAGGGTGACAATGGGGGAAGTGGGCAATTGGGGAAGGACAGTCAGTGGGCGGAGGGAAAGAGCTGTTTCCCGAGCCCAGCGGCGTGTGGCAAGCCTCCTCCCTGCCAGCCATCCGGCTAGGATGGCAGCTCGGGAGGACTGGAGAGTTCTCGGTGCGGCGTTCGGGAGACGGGCCAAGTGGCCAATAGGGAGGCGCGCTTTGCACGCCTCCCAATTGGCCACTTGGCCCTCGATTGCCACTCGGAGTTTTTATCCCAGACAGAGCCCGCCCTAACTCCTCCCCCACGGCACTTACTCAATTATTTAGTCCGCGGCGCCCCGCGCCACGGGACGGTTTAAAGATATTTAGTACATTTTGTTTTTATTATTGAAATATCTTCCAGGGTTCCATTATGGTCAAAATGTTGAAAAAGGCTGGTCTAAGTGAATTTAGAAGGGTGTGGCAACTTAGTATGGCATTGCTGGTGAATTAAAACACCTTTCATGCAGCATCATCTCAACTATATGACCACTTTCTCTAAACCGTATATATATTCTTCTTGTCATTTGCATAAAAAGAGCTGCTTGATTGGATTCAACCAACTTGTTTTCTGGTAAAAACATGAGGCTGGGATTCCCTTTGACTACCAAAAGGGCTCTGCTGAAGGTCAGGAGTCCTGCATATACAAAAGTCATGGAGGGCAGGGGTTGTTGTACGGAGGAAATGAATTGGCTGAGATTGAATGAAAAAGCTGGTTGGATCCAACCCATTACCTTTACATGGCCAATACAGTGTAGTAGTTAACATAGCAAATTAGGACCTCGGAGGCCAAGGTTCAAATCTTGATTCCTCCATGAGCAATGTCACTAAATACCATCTTATTAGCTGTTTCACCTCAGCTCTATACAAAACACAATCTGGATAGGGAACAGGCTACTGTTCTTTTCAGGCTTGTCTGATATCATTGAATTAACTTTAAATAGCATTTCCTAGACCAAGGTTCTACTGCAGATCAATGTGAGCAGCCTGTGAGTATTGATCACTTTCCATGCTTATGAAAATACCACTTACTACTACAGAAACAATACTGAAATGAAGAGGAGTATAAACTAATCTACACTGGGATCAATGGGAAGACTACACAATTTTAAACAAGAACAAAAGAACCTTGTTACTTGAGAATATATTAATTGTTCATAACAGCCCCTGAAAGGAGGCAATATTCATGGCTGGTTATTTAATTGTCAAAAGTTTGCCTTTATTTTCCAGACAAAAATCTTACATTAGTGCACTTTGTTCAGGCAATTTTTTCCACATGAAAAAAAAACTGAAATAGAAAAGTAAAATCTATTTGTGATATTTCTCTTTCTTCCATCATAGGTGACTGGTGTCTCTGGTCTTTCACAGATATTGATTAGTGCATAGTTGGTAGAAAATAACATACATATCTAGCCTTTAATTCCACAACTTTATCTGGTTCCCCACAGAACTACCAGCATCCTAATACCAATACCAATACCTTGTGGCTGCATGTATAAAGAGTGATATACAATTTTAAACTGTTATGTTTTTATATGGGTGGCCTGTAACTTAAATATCACGACCATGAAGGAACATGCTGGTAAGAAATGGCAAGTATAGGAGATCTGGGTAGTATTTCATGAAGCTGCCTTGTACTTAATCAGAATAAGGGCCTTCCATTGGCTTTGATCTGGAAACTGCAGCTGGTACAAAATGCGGCTGCAAGGATCCTCACTAGTACACCTGGGAGGGCCCACATCCAGCTGGAGCTATGACATCTGTACTGGTTACCAGTCTGCTTCCGGGTCAAGTGCAAAGTATTGGTTTTAACCTTTAAGGCTTATCTGTGGGACCACTTATATGTCCATGCCCCATGTAGGGCTCTTCGCTCTGTGGGTATGAATCTATTGGTTGTCCTTGACCAGGGCCACTTCCTTTTTGGCCCTGGCCCCAACCTGGTGGAATGAGCTCCTGGAACAGCTAAGGACCCTGTCGGAATTGTCAGCTTTCCTCAGGGCCTGTAAGACAGAGCTCTTCCACCAGGTGTATGGTTGAGGCCAATACAGGGTCCAAATGTTCGGTGGATCCCCAATGTGTGTGTCAGGTCAGAGCCCTTGGTCCCAGGGAAAGAGCTTTTGATCCATGTGCTGAACAGGGGGTGGAGATTTTTTTGGAATTTCTATCGACTTCCATCTTGTTAATTGTTAATTGCATTAAGGGGTGCTTTTAGGGTTTAACTGTGCTTTTATCATTTTATTGTAAACTGGCACAAGTCAACCGAGAGCAGCGGTATCGAAATCAATCAATCAATATTTGTTCATCAAAGTCAGTACTGTCTACTCAGACTGGCAGCAGCTCTCTAGGGTCTCTGGTAGAGGCCTTTCTCATCACTTGCTGCCTGATCTTTTTTTTAATCTCGTGATGTTGGGGTTTGAACCTAGGACCTTCTGCATACCAGTCAGAGATTCTACCACTGAGCCATGGTATTTAACATAGGTTAATAGTAATGTCAATCAATAACCAACAACTTCCACTGAAAGAATGTAGTCAAACAGCAGTGGTTAGCAAAGTTACTTTGGTAGCAAGATGGTTCCTGTTTCTAACTGGAAACTAAGCATATGCTGCTAGTGTTGGTGATCCAGACGGCCAAATAAATTGGTGGCTCCCCACTTCACAAAAGAGAACCAGTATAAACTAACAGAGTAGCTGTATGACACTCTAGATCCAAGGCATTTCAGGACAATTCTCCTGAATTGTTATACATTTCTTAACTATAGACAGTGTTAGTTATGGTTAGGATGTTTCTGCTATATTTGGTTGGATAGATGGCATTCAGCTTTAGATTTCATTATCTAAGCATTCAAAGAAAATTATGAAGGTCCTGGGCCAATGTCCTGCAGCTGTAGTTAAGGGATTAAAAATGAACAAACTGAAGCTTAGTCCAGGCAAGAATGAGGGGATGGTTGTTGGGAAGGTAGATCGTTCAGCTGCAATCAATCAACTGATTAATAAACTGTTCCTTTATTCATAGTTACTGACCTAACCACAATGATCCACACTACTATAACCTCTAGATTGGAATACAAAACTACTACATCTCCCAGTATACTCCTGCATGATGGTTACACTCTTCAGACAGCACTGTCTTCAAAGGCAGTAATCTCAGAAGATTCAGTTGAAACAAAATGGACCACATAACTTCATTGCTGCATCAACTACACAAGTTACCTATTTGTTCCCTGGTCCAATTCAAAATTTATCACACTTAAACCCTTCATAGCCTGGGACATTTACTCCTCTCAAACTGCATAAGTGGAGCAAATGATTGCAAGACAGTAAACCCACACAAGATTTTTTAAATTTCAGATTTCACATAGGAATGCATAAAATTGCCTCAGACCATTGATTTCTCAAGATTAGTACTGTCTAATGTGTCTGTCAGTGGGTCTCCAGGGTTTTACTGTCTAATAATATTGTGTGTAACTGGACTGGGAACCTGTGACCTTTATGTAAAGCAGATGTTTCACAACTGAACCATGGTCATTCCCCTGAAAACACAGAAAAAATTAGCTGGGCAGAGGAAAGTTTATTTTTCCTTGCAGTGCCCCTTATGCATTTTTTCTAAAAGATCTATGATTGCATCAAAAGCCTCTGAAACCAAAAAAAAGGAAACAGAGAACTCACTAACCTATTCAACAATCATATCTAGAATCAATGTGTGAAGATCACATATTTGAGCCCACATCCAACATCCACACATTGTTCTGAAGGCCTGAAAATAGCTGATATGTGTAAAATCTATTTAAAATGATCAGAGATTATGCAGGATGTTAGTAAAGACAGCAGTTATGGAAGGAGCCTAAGGAAGCCAAGTTGTCTCCATAAGCAGTTGTCAAAAGATTTGAGGAATAAAAAAGAGTCATTTAGGAAATGGAAGGAAGGCCTTATTATCAAGGATGAGTATAAACACATAACCAATAATTGTAGGGGGAGTGTTAGAAAAGCTAAAGCTCAATATGAGCTTAGACTAGCAAGAAATGCTAAACATAACAAAAAGGCTTCTTTAGTTATATTTCAAGCAAGAAAAAGAATAGGGACACCATAGAACCACTGAGAGGACAAGAAAGTGAGATTATAACAGATGATGAAGAGAGGGCTGAACTGCTTAACTCCTATTTTTTCTCGATCTTTTCTTGTGAGGGAAATAGTGATCAATGTGGCAAAAACGTAACACAACACGGGGGAACGGGAATGGTGGCCTAGGATCACTGTTGGAACAGCCCACAAACACCTAGTTTCTTTAAATGAAACAAAGTCTTTTGGGCCAGATAAACTGCATCCAAGGGTACTAAAAGAATTTGCAGATGTCATCTCTGAAACTCTGTCCATTATTTTTGACATTATTTGGAGAACAGTTGAGGTGCCAGACAATTGGAGGTGGGCAGATGTTGTCTCCATCTTCAAGAAAGGGAAAAAGTAGGATCCGAGTAATTATCGACCCATCAGCTTGACATCTGTAGCTGGCAAAATTCTGGAACAAATAATCAAACACTCGGCCCTTGAGAAGCTGGAAGTGAGAGTTGTGATTTCTAAGACTCAGCATGGGATTCACAAGAACAAGTCATGTCAGACCAACCTTATCTCTTTTTTCGAGAAAGTGACTACCTTGCTGGATCAGGGGAATGCTGTGGACAGTTTATCTGGATTTCAGTAAAGCTTTTGATAAGGTCCCACATGATATTCTTGTTCACAAGTCGGTAAAATGCGGTATGGATCCTAATTCTGTCAGGTGGATCAATAACTGGTTGACAAATCATACCCAGAGGGTACTTGTTAATGGTTCAGCATCTTCTTGGAAAAGAGTGACAAGTGGAGTACCCCAAGGATCTGTCCTGGGGCCTATGTTGTTCAACATATTTATAAATAATTTGGATGAGGGATTAGAGGGGATACTTATTAAATTTGCAGATGATACTAAACTGGGTGGGGTAGCAAACACAACTGAAGCCAGCAACAGAATACAGGATGATAGGTTCGAGAAGTGGACTAAACAGAATAAAATGTTCAATAGGGACAAATGTAAAGTTCTGCATTTAGGTAGGGAAAACCAAATAAACCAATATAAGATGGGGGAGACTTGTCTTGACAGTAGCATGTGCGAAAAGGATCTAGGAGTCATAGTAGACCATACATTGAACATGAGTCAGCAGTGTGACTCAGTGGCTAAAAAGGCAAATGGGATTTTGGGCTGTATTAAACGGAGTATCATGTCCAGATCATGGGAGGTGATAGTACCGCTTTGCTCTGGTTCGGCCTCACTTGGAGTACTGTGTTCAGTTTTGGGCACCCCAATTGAAGAGGGATGTTGACAAACTGGAATGTGTCCAGAGGAGGGCAACAAAAATGTTGAGGGGTTTGGAGACCAACATGTATGAAGAAAGGTTGGGGGAGCTTGGTCTGTTTAGCCTAGAGAGGAGATGACTGAGAGGGGATCTGGTAACCATCTTCAAGTATTTAAAAGGGTGCCATATGGAGGATGGAGGAGGGGCTGGGAGGTGTGATTATATATAGCATTATGGCACTTAGCTGGTGTAATGCTATTTTTAATGATGGAGGAAATGCCCTTCCTTCTCTTCCCCTTTCTCCCCTTACATGTTGGCTTCTTGACCTCCTCCTTGATTCTTCCCCCCTCCCTCACAAACACACACACAAAAATACACACACACATACACAGAGACACACAGAGACTCCCTTCCCCCCCCCGGCCCCCCCCCTTACCTGTTGGTTTCCCAACCCACTTTCTCCCTCCCAAGCAAACACACACACAGACTCCCTTCCCTTCCCCCCTCCCCCTTCCCATTTATTTTTTTACTCTCAGGCCACCTCTGCTGCTTTCTCAGTCCCTGCTGGCATCATAGGTGCTGGCTGGGCCCCCAGAGGGCACCATGGCCTCTGCCTCCTCAGCTCCCTTGGCCTCTTCTGCCTCTTCTGGCATGCTCATTGGGATGGGACATCTATGGATGTCATGTCTGTATTCATATCTGTTTGAGGAGAAGTGTCAGAAGATGTGTTCCACATCACCAAGGAACAACATAGGGGCACTACCCCATTTAAACCACAATGAAGGATAATGTCCTATCCTTTACCACCATGAGATTCTCAATCACATCCATAAAATACTTTCTTTATCTTACAGTATTACTTCTACATGTTTGTGGTGTTGGATCTGAATAATCTTCACTGTTGATGTAATAAAATCAACATACAGTATTTGCTGGCGTATAAGACTACTTCCCCCCCCTGAAAAGCATGCCTCCAAGTGGGGGGGTCGTCCTATACGCCGGGTGCACTTCAGTTGGGATAGACATAGCTGCCCAAAGTGCCCTCCCGATGCCCGCCCGGTGCCCATAGTGGCCTCCCGATGCCCGCTCACCTCATTCTACATAACATCCAGTATCACGCGGTATCCAGCACGGCCGTGGCGGGTCACCGGCGTGGCTGTGGCGAGCATCAGCAGCAAGACAGGGGTGCCAGCCTTTTCAGCGTGACCAGCCCGTTCTGCTCGGCGGGAAGCAGTGGCGCTCCGGCCCGCCCCTTGTCTACACAGAGTTCGCACATGCGCACTTGCACACTAGTACTGGTCACAGGAAGATGCAGGGGCAGGCCGGAGGTTCTGCCGTGACGCTGCGGCCGTACAATGGTGACAATGACAGGTACTGTAATGTAATATAACAAACTCTATATTTTGAGTGGAAATGTTGAGGGGTCGTCTTATATGCCCAGTCGTCTTAAACGCCGTCAAATACGGTATTTATATTGTAGTACCAAAAGAATGCCAGCTTGGGAAGCGACTTCCAAAAATACTTATACATTTATGCTTGGTTCCTCCCCTCCTTCAATGCAATCCTCCCCTTTTTACCCAGATATGTACTGATTTAACCAGATGTATACAGGTTTTTCATGCTCATTTGCATGGGGAAAACAATCTTAAGCAAGTCATCTCAGAAGCAGGTCCCATATTCCTCAGTGGGACCTAAGGTCAGGAAAGGGTAGTAACTACAGCAAGTATATTCAAGATAAAGTATTTAGAAACTTGGCCAAGAATTTTCTTTGTGTTAACTGAAAAGGATTTAAAGACGCAAACTGTTCTCCAGTTTGTTAAAAAAAAACACAGAATGTTTTCAGAAGTCATGTTTAAAATAAACTGCTTACAAGACTGTACCACTCCCTGAGTTTTTAGTTATAGTAGGGATGTGTTTAAGACATACTGACATAAAAAATAAATCAGCTTTGACTTCAGTTATTAAGTGCTAAAAGTAGCATTCACTGATAGAAAAAGGAGGGTGGGTTTCCTTCTTTTTAATGATAAATATGTATGCAAAGAAAAGTGTCACCATGGAAACGAAAGTCTTGACAGAGATCCCCCCCTCTTTTTTTCTTTCCTAAGCAGGCAAGTGTTATAATGGAAAGTTGAAATCATTGTAAAAACAAATACCTAGAGAGTAGACTAAATGGGGAGGTGGTACTTCACTCTAGCCTATTTGGCACTTGGTGCAGCACTTTTTGGACTTCCTGATCTCCTGACCTCTCTGAAACTTCCCCTGACAGTGAAGACTTTGGCATGTGCTTTTTTAAGGAGGTAGGGGTTTTAAAAAGTTATAACGAAGACAGGAATGCAATTTCCCCCCCTTTGTGACAAAGATCAACAATGTAAGACTATTTCCCTGTGAAATCAAGCTTTCAAAATAAAGATAGACAATTAGGAGTCACAAAATGGCTTTCAGGCATGACTACGTTTTCTCACATGCCTCACGAAAATCTGTGTTGCACTTACGTCAAAGCAAAACGTTTCCAGACTCATGACCTAATGCTTATATTTACAGTCAATATTTGCAATGGCTAGCTCTTAATGTCTGTGTAAAGCAAGGAAAACAGATGCAAATGGATGGGAAGCCCAGCCTCCTGCTGAGCAGATCATGAAGAGCAGTACTGCTAATGTGGCACCAAGAAGGCCAAGACAGAAGGTCAGAAGAGGGGCAAGTAGGGAGCAATGTGTCCCCTTTAACACTTCTTACCGATTAAATACTGGTACCAGTAGTCCTGTTGCCATCTCCAGTTGCTAGATTCAGCCCAGGCCTGTGCATTTATCTGTGACATATCTCCCTGGCCTAGAGAGCTATAAACCTCGAAGTGGAATCTGGAGTTGTAAAGAATTACCATTGATCGCCATTCTAAAGAAATCAATTCCCATGAGGGATATAGCAGCTTCAAATAGAATTATGTCTCTACCAATCTTCCTCCCTACCTCAAACTCTATGGTCCCCAGGCACCAACACAAAATGTCCAGAATTTTTCCAAAATTATTTCTCTATCATTTAAGTTCCTGGCAAATAGATGGGGAAGAAATGGAGGTAGTGACAGATTTTATTTTCCTGGGCTCCAAGATCACTGTAGATAGGGACTGCAGCAAAGAAATTAAAAGACGCTTGCTCCTGGGGAGGAAAGCTATGGCAAATCTAGACAACATCCTAAAAAGCAGAGACATACCCTGCCAACGAAAGTGCATCTAGTCAAGTCTTCCCAGTTGCAACGTATTGCTGTGAAAGTTGGACCATAAGGAAGGCTGAAGGTCAAAGAATTCAGGTGCCCATTCCGCACAAGTTAAATGTAGCAGGAGTGTGGCAAATTGTAAACGCTACTAATTTGCAGTTATGCACAACATCGCACACAATCTGCCACACTCCTGAAACCGATCCGCGAAAAGCGCTTTGTTGTAGCGCTTCCAGGGAAATCCCCAAAAGTAGATTCACCCTGCAACAATCTGCAACAGTTTCAAAAAAGTTCTCTGTGTTACCATTGTTGCGTTTTCAGCAAAGTCCCTCCCCTTGGCTCTCCTCTGAACTTCCGGTGAAGCAATCACCATTTTTTTTTTCTTGGAGTGAGTGGAGAGCAACGAGCCGGCGAGCCTTCATTCACCCAGCGAGGCTTCTCCGGGGAATGGTAGAGGACAGGAGGGCCTGGAGGATCATTCTCCATGGGGTTGCAATGGGTTGGACACGACTTCGCACCTAACAACAACAAAAAGCCCCCAAGACTCATCTAAAGGGGGCCATTGCCGCTGTGGGGGAGGAACGCTGACAGGGACCTGGCTGGTGGGAGAGAACTCCCAGCACTGACATTCTCTGGGCAGGGTGTGTGTTGGCATGGCAACAGGGGGCATGGCTAAGCTAGGCGTCAGTTAAATGGATGGCCTGACATTGCTCAGCCTCTTTTCCCCATCATGGCGCCCAAAGTCGCGTCGCTCGGTGGGAGGAGCCATTTTGGCAGGGGGAGAGAGAGAGAGAGAGAGAGAGAGAGAGAGAGAGAGAGAGAGAGAGAGAGAGAGAGAGAGAGAGAGAGAGAGAGAGAGAGAGAGAGAAGCGACCATGGCGCCAAAAAGGATGCCAGTGGGGGGAAAGTGATGGGTCAGGGCAGGCTGTGGAAGTGAAGCCCCAACTGCCCATGACCTGTGCTGCGCTGGTGGTGGCTGCTGGTTCCAGGGCCTTTGGAGCATGGGATGGGACAGGCACATTTAATGATGCAGCAGCAGCAGGTTCCTCTGCGATTTATGGGATTCTGGGGGCATTAAGATGCGTGGCAGTGGGATCCTCCACCTTGATAGAGGAAGGGGTGTCTATATGGGGAAGATGAGACTTCTACCCCCCCACACACACACCCCATGCACACTCACCGAAGTACTGATATATCTGTTTCTCCTCCCCTTAAGCAGAGAGTCTGTGTCTGTTTCTCCTACCTATGTTTGGAGGCTCACATCTCATCTGTATCACAACAACAAAAACATCATTTAAAATCTCCTAGCGCATAGACATCTTTATTAATCTCAAAAGCATTTCAGTGATCAAGTACCAAACAAGATGTAATTGGGGAAGAACCTACCACTGAGGTCATTAAGATTGTTCCGATGGAATCCCCCCCCCCATTTTTATTTCCATTTGTACCCACCTAGGTTCACAAGTCGGAAATCTGGCACAAACGTGCCCCAGTTTGGAGCCCCCAAAACTGAACTTCAGGGAAGTCTCCTTCACCAGACATTTACTAGAATGTGATCCAATTCATTTTGGCTGTTCAAGACATTTAAATGTAACAGATTACCAGCATGGGGATTGAACAGTGACCTGTTTGTTTCAAATGGCTGGCAGCTAAGTCAGCCATTTCTCTAGTCAGTTTTGTTCCTCCCTGCTTCCAGCTGATGGGCACACCTACCCCGCTAAAACATCTGTCAGTCATTTAAACATAGGGAACTGAAAGTGAACCAGGTCTTGTCTTAGTTACATGACAGGATCCTCATGACGCAGCAAGAGACTATGGCCAGATCTGTACCATAAATAAAGCTGGAGAAGGATGGCGGGAGGAGTAGGGCCTCTGGGGAGTCACTCATTATACTATAAGATTTTGGAATTTTTGTGAAAGTAATGTAGAACTGTTATACAGGGACTAGCCACTGAAGATGAAGATGAAGAAGAAGAAGAAGAAGAAGAAGAAGAAGAAGAAGAAGAAGAAGAAGAAGAAGAAGAAGAAGAAGAAGAAGAAGAAGAAGAAGAAGAAGAAGAAGAAGAAGAAGAAGAAGAAGAAGAAGAGTTGGTTCTTATATGCCGCTTTTCTCTAACCAAAGAAAATATGATTATAAGTCACTTTGAGACTCCTTCTGGTAGTGAAAAGCAGGGTATAAAAACTTAGGGGCTTTACGCACCGGGATCTTTGTTGCAAATTGGTCACTGAATGAAAAATCGCCATTTAAAATAGTAGAATTCGTCGTTATGCATACCTGCCTTTGTAGTGGAATCCAGTTGCGTTTTGTAGCGTTTCCCACAGCTTCCGGTCTCGGCAGAAAAGGAAGCGCTATTGCCAAGCTCGTCCCGCCCCTGGCCGTCAAGCAGCTAATGGGCAGCCGTTAGCATGCTCCCAAACAGCCCCTTTCCCTTTAAGAAAGGTTTTTTTAAAAAAAAAAAAACAGACCCATTGTAACGAATCTGTGTAGATTCGTTGCAACGGAGAGACCCATCCAGCTGCCTAATGTGAGCTGTCGTTTGATCGTATGATCGTTGCCACGCTGCCTCGAGTGATAAAAAAAAATCCCCCCCTCTCACGGGCCCGATTTTCGGCTGAATTAATGTGTAAAAAATAAAGGGACTTTATTTCAGCAAACGGGCTTTTATGTGGCTTGTGCTTAGTGACTAAAGGTGAAGGACTGAAGCCAGGGAAGCCTCTAAACAGAAAGAGGCTCGCTGGTGCGTTTATCCCCGCTCGCTCGGAGAAAAAAAAATGGCGATCGCTTCGCCGGAAGTTTGGAGGACAGGCTCAGGATGAGGGACTTTGAAGAAACCGCAACAATGTTAACGCACAGGTCTTTTTCGCTAGTGTTGCAGATTGGTTGCAAGAGTGTAGTGCTTTCCGGAGGGTGAATCCATTTTTTGGGATTCCCCTGAAAGCGCTACAAGGAAGCGCTTTTTGCAGATTGGTTTCAGGTGTGTGGCAGATTGTCTACGACGTCGTGCGTTATGGCAAATCAATAGCGTTTCCAATTGGCAACCATTGTGCGATTTTGAAGGCGTGCAAAAAGCCCCTTAGTATTCTTCTTCCTCAAAAAAGCTTCCAGGTTTTAAAAAGATTTGACCAGGGGGTCAATTCTATGGGCATCCGGAGACGGTGCCTCCATCCTCCATTATACAGAATCAGACCATTGGTCCATTAAGGTCAGTATTGTTTACTAAGACTGCAGCAGCTCTCCACATCTTTCACATCACCTGGTCCTTTTACTAGAAAAGTCAGACCTGGGACCTTCTGCATGCAAAGCAGAGGCTCTTCCACTGAGCCACAGCCATCCTCAAGGTATATAGGTTCAGATTGACAGTGGCAGCCTAGAAGTAAATTGGAAGCTGATGTAACTAATGCTTACAAAGAAATTCTATCCTTCTCCCACAAGATGTCAATTCAGTCTTTCTTTAAAAGCGGGGATGGGATGGGGTTGTACAAACTAGACTGTCATGGTTGGGTCTCCATGGGTGTCCATGATATATATGCCTTTAGGTATGCTCTAGATGGTGTAGTTACACTCTCATTCCTTCCTCATATAGTGGGTCACTTGTTGAAACTAGGCCAGGGTTCTGCTTCTTTTCTTGCACCCATAATACAAATTTTAAAAGTGCATAAATAACTTGGGATGTGGAGAACTGGAGCTCAGAAACATTGCCATGCACTGAGATGGTTTACCCTCTGTTCTTTTTCTTCTCTGAAAGTTTCCCAAAGTACAATGTACTTGTAAATATTTTTGGCTTGGGGAACCTGCTTGCTTGCCAGCAGCTTGCATATTGTTTTGATTAGGCAGCCAAACATGGCACCAAATATGCAGACACATTTCAGTTCCTGATGACAGCATGTGGATGACTTACACTGTTGGCTGCTAAGGGCAATTGTTCTTGTTCAGTATTCCTACTCATTTATGCCAAGACTTCATTGTAAACAAAGCAATCGACCTTATGTTACTATATTGCTACTTGAAAAGCCAATTTAGAAGCTGTATGGGAATATAAACATAGATGCACTTTGGGAAGAGACTGATGTAAAAACTTTGGTCATGAGATAAATTCAGGAGTGTTTCCAAACTATTTTAGGGAACTTTGGGCCAAGAAATAATAAGGGCATTTCCACACATTAGTAAAAATAGTGTTTTGCCAACTTAATGGCAAAGCGCTTAATTTTATCATGCTTCCCAGCACCTCCTCATCTTTTTGCTGTCTCGCCTTTGTCTGCTGCCTTTTCACGCATCTCATCCTTCACATCTGCTGCTGGAAATAGCGGAAGAGAGCAACTCACTTCTGCCTGTCAATCAATTCAGGCACCCAATCCCCCTCCTCCATATTTTGATGCAGTATAAAGGCCCAACAATGCCCGATAAAAGTAGAATTCATACTTCGACATTGCAATGACTATGCATGGAATCATGCATAGTGGTTTTTAGCACCACCCTTATGGGATCACGAGTCCTTTGATACTTTAAAAAATTAATATCATTCCTGATTTTTTTTGGGGGGGGGGAGAAAACTTGCAAGAGGAACACTTTGTGTTACAACTTTGAAAAAAAGATTCTTTTATTTCTGGCATTGCCAGAAGTAGTTCAATAAACGCAGCAGTTCCCTAATATCCAGAGCAAAATGGTAGTTTCCCCCCTGATCCTCTACAGCTACACATACAATTTCCACTCTAGCATTCTCAGGATAGCACAAACTGCCTTGTTGATCTGTGAGGGCTTATATCCAGCCAGATAGATCTAAAGTCTTAAGGGCACTTTGTCTCTGGAAAGGGATATTGTTTGCTGCCAATTCCTTCATCCTCATGCAGACCTCACACACACTTTGGCCCCTGTTGCCGAAGATTCTTCCCCACCAGTAGTATACTGTGTTACTTTGCAGCACCCTGTCCTGTGCCATCTTCTGAAATAAACTGTGCTAGCAAGCAAGTATAGCAGGGGTTATTTTGTTTTGTTTTTGTTTGTTTTTTTATAAAGAAAGAATGTTCAATAGAATGCTCAGTCTTTGCAATGGATTGAATATTGCTTATTTTAGAATAGCTCAATTACATTCAGCACATTTACTAATCCAGTAGATAATGGGTGGTGGTATGAAAGGCAAGTAATACTCTGGTAGCTATGTTTGTGTATTTGCAATATACAAACAGACATTTTCATGCACTCACACCGAAGTACTGATATATCTGTTTCTCCTCCCCTTAAGCAGAGAGTCTGTGTCTGTTTCTCCTACCTATGTTTGGAGGCTCACATCTCATCTGTATCACAAAACACTTTTAATCATCTTCAGCTCTGGCCTCAGAAAGCACGGTCTTTAGTGACCCACATTCTGTTCCCATCCAGGCTACATCAGTGTGACGTTCTGTGCACAGATGTGCCTCTGGTTATCTAGAAGTCTCCAGCTGGACCTAAATGAGGCAGTTGTGGTTATTGTCAAGGGGTGGATTCAGAGATTGTTTCACCACCGTGGCAAAAGAGCTGCATTGCTTGCCTGTTTGTTTTTGGCCACAATTCAAAGCATTGCCTTTAAATGGCTTGGAGTTGGGGAACTTGAAGGACTACCTGCTGTTATCCTGCCCCGCCCAGTCCTCTTCCCAAGCCCTGCAGTCTGAGCCCCCTATGCAGAAAGTGCTGCTGCCCCTTCAATCCTGGGACACCCTCCTACTTGAGGGTACCTGCTTGATTGCCCCGTAGGTAAAAGGCAAACATATTTGTGATCAAAAGGTTCAGTCTTTTTAAAGCTTGAGGGCTATTTGATGCCATTTAAAGCATGTGGTTGTATGGCTTGTTTTAACATTGATTATGTTAAATTTGTTGTTTTTATGACCTTATTGTATTTTTAAAATCTTGTGATGCACCTCAAGTAGGTCTCCAGAGAGGTGGCATGTGCCTCCTATTTTATAAAGAAACTAGTAGTAAAGCCCATTGCAATCTGTAATACAAAAAGCGTACTGGACTTACCTGGAGCTGCCATTGACACGGCAGGTCAGGCGGGCTGCAGAAGATGAAGGGAGAGGGGAGCTCCTGGGGTGCATGTGCAGAGAAGAGCAGAGGCAGCGAGGCACCCTGGGACTGGCTGAGGACAGGGCACGGCTGCCTTTATTAGGCTCTGCGTGCTTAGCCCAGCCCAGGTGAGTTTTTCCCACCTATTCCCTATAGTGGAATGCTGGTTAAGGAGGTCGGGAACTGTGAGTGGGTGCCTGCCCAATGGGGAAGGCACAGACTTTCACAGAGGCTGGGTGTACCAGGATGGTGCCAGAGGAAGTATGTGCTCTCTCTGGCAATCCAGGAGGACACTTCCCCAGACAGAGACTATGACAGCAAGGGGACCCGTGCTCCCAGCTGGGAATTGGAACAGTGCCTGGGAAGCTGCCATAGAAAAGGGTAACAGCAGTTGGCTGACTGCTTTAAGGGGCTCCTGAAAACCGTGCCATGCCAACACTCCTGGCAAGGAATTTGGTTAATAAAGTTGTGGTCTTCTATTATGCCAACCTACGTTAAATATAAGGCAACCTACATGGCCTTATATTACGCCAACCAACCTTAAAGAGTCTTCTTTAAGACTGAACCTCTCGCCATGCAAGTCAATGGGCACTAGCTCATGGTTTGATGTGGGTTTAGAGTCTCACATGGAAGCTGGCAACCTAAGAGGACGTCTCTCTATGCACAGCAGTCTTGACCCTAGACAGGTTTATGAACACCTAGGTAGTGTGGAACTCCAGAACATGAACCTACACCAATCTAGCAACCTTACCTCCTCTCTGCAACGTTTTCTTTATCTGAAAAAGGACAGGGTGCTATGTGTCTGCTTAGGTGGCTGCAGGGGCATTACACACTTTAGAGGCCCCACTTCTAAAACTCAAGGAATATGTTCAGACCAGGGACAGCCAACCTCCAAGTGGGGCCTGTTGATCTCCTGGAATTGCTGCTCATCTCCAGACTATAAAGATCAGCTCCCCAGGCAAAAATGGCTGCTCTGAAGGGGTGCTTTGGAGGGTTGCAAGATTAGGGAGGTCTGAGAATCCCCTGGAAGTACAGCTCATCTCAAGGCACTCTGTGAGGCTGTGGTGGGCCTTCCTAGCCCATTGGGGAGTACAGCCTCCCCCCTCCCCATCCCCCACTGTTCTTACTGGGCCAGGGGAGTGCAACCTCCCTTCTCCCCACCCCCCAGTTCTTACAGGGCCAGGAAGGCCCTCCGTGGCCTCTGTGGAGCCACAAAGGGCCTTCCTGCCCCCTGGGATAATGCAGACTCCCCCCTCCCAAGCCCCCAGTTCTTACTGGACCAGGAAGGCCACTGGTGGGTGCAGTGGGCCGGCAGGCAAGTCAGGGCACTGGAGGAGCACCATCCTTGGCAGCCAGGTGGCCTCTGGCTGCAAGGCTGGCTGTGTGCCTTGCAGCTAGTTCCTGAGGTGGGTACTCCATGGACTGGTCCAATCTGGCCTGTGCGGGTGGAAGCACAGGCTGGATACCAGATGTGTCCTGGACAGCGCTCCGCCCACAGGGTTTTTTTCTAAATATTAATTCAAACTAGGGTTGTGCACTTTGGCTGCCGAAGTGGCCATTCCAGCCCAAAGCAGTCAGTGCAGTGGGGAGGGGGGAGGGAGGAGGGGCATGCCTGCGTGCATGCTCCGACTGGCGTACTGGTAGCGGCCAAAGCACACAACCATTATCCAAACAATGATAAGGAAACACTTTTAAAGACCTGGGGAAAGATCTTAAAAATTCTACTGCATGCCTGCGCAGACTAATAACATTTTTTAAAGCATCCCCATTCTCCAAAATCTCTTCAGCAGGAAAACTATGGAAGACAGACTATGTCTGATAAATAGAGTGTATGAAATTACAGTCCAGTTGGAGAAGAATGTCCTGAAGAGTTATGGTGTCTTAGTAATAACTTCACTCATTGCTTCTCAGCCTTTTGGCTAAGATCAAGTGCTTCTGTAATAACTTCACTCTTTCATGTATAGAGTTTGGATATAGGACCTAAGACAAGGAGCTAGGGCTGGGGTTATAGCAGTAGAGCATTTGCTTTCCAGGATTCAGCTTCTAGTATAACCAGTTCTCAGTCTCAGCAGTTGGTCGAGGTGTCTTCTCTGTCAGGTGACTACTCAGTAGGTGTTAAGAAATAACTTTATCTCAGATGCTGGTAAAATACTGAGCAAAATGGGTAGTCAGATTCAGTATAATGCAATAAGTTAACAATTTCATTACCCTGAAATCCAAAACTACAACTTGCAACTAACTTTTTAGCACTTTTGGCAGACCAGGGAAAAATGGTTTCAAGTCCTAACTTTGCAGGAGGGTGTGACTCAAGGCATGTTCTGATGCCTCTTGAAAACAATGTTTTCTTGCTGTTGAAATCTGAGAGAACGATGTTGCCTATCAGAACAGCATTATCCACAAGACTAGCGCCGCATCCTATGCAACCAGCTACTTGCATATTTGTGTGCCCAAGTGGAAGCTTGGGGTGGAGACGTGGACCAAGCCTTAACATTATTTTAAAGAGAAGTGAAAGCAACTCTTTCAATATCAGCGTTTCAATTTCCTGTTCCCCAAAAAGGTAGAGACAGTACTGAAAAGAGTAATAGTACACTGAACCATTTTTCTTCCAAAGAGTGTCAGAAAGGGTTCATGCTTGCAATTACAGGATCTAAGTATACATTAGATCCTTGGTGTTTTCTGAAGAGTTTGAAGTGTCATACTGTCTGTATCTCAATACCAAGGCACTTCTTTCACAGTATTGTTTTTATCTGGTCAAAATGTTCAGTCTTTGGGAAGCCAAGGTGAAAGCTCAAACTTCTGTACCAAAGTCTACCCATTGTGTATTAAAATATCCAAGATGATTCATTCAGTCAACCCAACATCTCCTCATCAGCAGGAGCACAAGCTAAGAAGGCATTATATCTTTCCCTAGCATAACACTTAAGGTGAGGGATTCCAATCTAAAAGCTAAAATTGTCCCTTTGAGTAAAATAATTAAAGGAACCTGGTTGAAAGAAAGCTGTTACGAGAGAGACCTCTAGTGGCAAAAGCTGTATGTCACTAAAGAGGTTTTTAAAAAATTTATTTACTATTTGCTGCGCAACCCTAACTTTTCTTACTGAAATGACTACATAATTTCCCTCTCCTTCCCCTGTGGACCAGCAAAGATTCAGAGTTTCTAGTTCTGTATGTAGCTGAAAGGATGTTTCAGGAAATCAACAACATTTTAATGGATGCTGTAATACCAGAGTTATCAAGTGTTTTTGCATTCCAAGAAATGGCATATTGTTTTCTTTAAGAATAAACACTTCAAAGGGGGCCTACGCTTTCCTCACCAGCATGTTTTAGAGAGGATGAGCACTTTCTGTTTTGAAGGACGGGAATTTCCCTAACCAGTCCCCCTCTTTAAAAGAAAGCATATGAGTAATTGTCTCAAATGCACATGAACCTCAGGACCTCTTTGCCCCTCATTCAGAATAAGAAATTATTGCTAGGTACCAGCTCTTCAGGACAAGGACAAGAACTACTGCATTGTTGGGCAACTGTTTTGCTTGATCTCTCTGGCAATCTTGCAGGTTGAAAAGTGCTGGAATAGAAGCAAATGGCTCTCTTGACACCGCAGACGTCAGGTAGCCTATGCCCATACTTTCTCTGGTCCAAAGTGGGTGGGCAGTTCAATCAGTAAGTAAGAAAGACAGTCTTAGGGTCAACTCACAGAAATTCAGGGATGACAGCTCAAGATCTCTTGACATGTTTAATTTTCCTTGAAAGCAGCCAGGAACAGAAGACTGTATCCCTCATGCCATTTCCCCAACAAATGTTCAGAGAGAGAGAAATATTGGAAAACTGTTTTGTTAATTTAATTATCTTGTAAAATTAAATAGAGCCTCACATGAGAAGTGATAAAGAGGTCTTTGTTTATTCACTGGGCTGTGTAAGGGAAGCAGGGGGGATGCTGTTCATTTCTGAACAGAATAAGTGCAGAGGGGCAGGGAAAACTGATCCCTGTCCTTTCAATGGCTTCTCTTGCTGAGCCAGACTTGGAAAAATCTGCTAGGCTTAGCAGCAAAAGGCTGAAAGGGGTGATACACTTCAGCCATATGTTCTTGTTTTGTTTTAAAATGGACCTTCCCATCTTACATTATATATGGATGGGTACTAATCTTTGTAACCATTAACTGGTTCTTAGTTGCCCGTTGTTTCTTTGTGTCATCTCAGAAAACAAAAAAAATTGGAATTGTCCAAGAAATGGCAGATAGGAACTTTTTAGTGAGTGGAGAATATCCAAAAACTGCATCTCCTTTAGACTGGTAGGTGGAAATTAACACCAGGATTGTATTTCATATTGAAAATGAATGAAAGCTGAAATCTAACTGAATAACAGTGAGATCCTATGCAGAATTACACCAATCTAAGTGTATTGAAATTAATGGGCAGGCTGCAATATCTTTGTGCATAGGGTTGAACTTGAAAAGCAATAATATTCAAACTGTAACAAAACCAGATCAAAGAATGAAGATAAATAAGAGCATACCTCTAATGCTAAAGAGGGATCTTATCCTGTAGCAATCATACCAGCTTTTTGTGTTCATGGAGGGAGTCCACACAAAGAAAGCAGAACCTATTACTTACTGCGATTGGTGTCAGTCTGCTGATACATGCTACATCTCTTCTCATCATGTTTAGCCTTCCATGTATGTGGCTTGTATTGGCCTATGGCCATATGCAATAAACTTTGACTGACTGACTGACTGGCTGACTGACCTCCCAAATATTCTGAGTACGTTGCCTTTATCCCCCACCAACAATCCACATCATTGGCTGTTGCTGGAATTGTGAAGTAGCTGGTGGGTCAGTTGGTGTCAGGATCCGGTTGTTCCAAGCTTCTTATAGCTGTAGTAAACAAAGTTGTGACCTATTTTATTCGAAAAAGTTGTGAGTAACTGCACTACTGGGGGGTGGGGAATGCAAAGTCCCTCTCCTTTCAGGTGCTGGGGTCAGGAATGCACTGTACAATGATGTCAGGAAGACACAAGGTATGTTGAACTAGGTATGAGAACAGGGGACTTGACATAGGCCTGTCTTTTTTGGCAACCCCTACTTTCTTTGTAATCTAAAAACCGCGGACTAAATAATTCGCTAAGGGCTTCTGGAGTGGGATCTGTCCGTGATGAGGAAGGGTCCGGATTGGACCCTTCCTGTGGACAGACAATCGGAGGGACCAATCGATTGGTCCCTCCGATTCCCAGCCCCAGCAACTGCGAGCCGCGGGCAGCGCAGCTCGCAGTTGCTCCCAGCCTGACGCGGCAAGAGGCCACTACCCGAGGGAGCCCCCGGCAGCCGCGCAGAGCGGAGAGCCGTCGCCGTGGGACACACCAAACTGTGAGTGCCTAGTGCCCGCTGTATCCCTTATACAGCGGGCTATATTTCTAGTTTGAATATAAAGGCTTTTGTGATCTCTCCAATGGTCAAGGGAGATCCAGTCCATTTTATTTTCGGCATCTGTTCTTTTCACCCCATCCGGTATATTTCCTTCCTTGCTTTTAATTAACTGCTTCCCTGGTTCAATGCTTAGTGCCTTTTATAAGTAGGTTTTTCAAGGTTTTCACAATAATTATCACTGTAGATATTGCAGAGAAGAACTTCCTCTCATCACTGAAGAACTTGTGATCTCAAAGATCACAACCACATTATAGTTTTATTTATTTCTAGAAATTAAGCCCGCTTTAGAAAATATACAGCGGATGCTAGCGGGCAATGGGTGGTTTCAGGAGGCCCCCCCTGGTCTCCTCCCCCCAGGAGGGAGGGAGGGAAGGAAGGAAGGCAGGCAGGCAGGCATAGAGAAAGAGAGAGAGAGAGAGAGAGAGAGAGAGAGAGAGAGAGAGAAAGTGTGAGAGAGAGAAAGTGTGAGAGAGAGAAAGTGTGAGAGAGACCAGGGGAGAAAGGAGAGTAAGCTATGGGAGAAAGAATGGAAGAAAGAAAGGCAAAAGAGAAATGGATGGATGGGAGCGAGAAAGGAGGTTAAGGGATGGATGGATGGATGGATGGAAGGAAGGAAGGAAGGAAGGAAGGAAGGAAGGAAGGAAGGAAGGAAGGAAGGAAGGAAGGAAGGAAGGAAGGAAGGAAGGAAGGAAGGCAGGCAGGTAGGTGGAATGAAAGGGGAAGGGGCAGGGGGGAAGAAGGGGGTGAAGTGTCTGCTGGGTGAGTGGGGGGTGAATAGCGTGGGGGAAATGGGCTGGAGAGTGGTGGATGGCTGGGTGTTTGGGGGCCAGGAAGCAGCGGTGGAGCATGGGGGTTAGTGGGGGGGCCCATGGGGGATACATGCGGGGCAGAGAGGGGTGGACCCATCAGAAGCAATACGCCTGGCAGAAGAGCTACATCTTGCAGGCCCTGCAGAGCTGACAAATCTGGCAGGGCCCTTAGCTCTCTCAAGAGCTCATTCCACCAGGTTGGGGACAGGACCAAAAAGGCCCTGGCCTGGGTTGAGGCCAGGCAAACATCCTGGGGGCCCGGAACAACCAGTAAATTCATACCCGCAGAGCGAAGCGTTCTGTGGGGGGCATAAGCAACCAAGCAGTCCTGCAGGTAAGTAGGGTCCAAGCTGCGTATGGACTTAAAGGTTAATACCCAAACTTTGAACTTTACCCAAAAACAGACTGGTAACCAGTGCAGATGGCAACGCACCAGCTGAATATGGGCCCTCCAAGGTATTCTAGTGTGGACCCTGGCAGCTGCATTTTGTACCAGCTGTAACTTCTAGATCAAAGAGATCAGGTAGCCTCAGGTTGGTAACAAATTCAAAGGGAACAGAATAAACCCAAAGTCCCGGATTCATGGAGAGCAATAAAATTGCCTTATACTGAATCAGACCAGTGTTCCATCAGGATCAATACTGTCTCCTCAGACTGGCAGAAGCTCTCTAAGGTCTAAGGCAGATGCCTTTCATGTCACGTACTACTAGTGCCAGGAATGAACCTGGGACCTTCTACATGCCAAGCAGGTGCTTTGCTACTGAGTAATTTCCCAATGTCTAAAGGCTGGGAGGAAGCACAGTCAAGGTCAGGCAGTCCAGAGCAATGGCAAAACAGCCAACAGTAAGGATTAAGAGTTAGTACCATCTTCACAGTACATATAAGCTGTGCAGGCCAAAAGAGGCAGTCTTATTGGCCACCTTGGTCAGTTTTTCCACAACATGCTCACTGGATCCCTTCAGGTAGGGTGTTCTTTCTCTGCTTGCCACCTTGAGAGGGTATGATGCAGAGGAGACTGAGCAAGCAGCTTTCCCCCAAAATTAGACAGCTCTGGTGCCTTTCAGACCAAAGATCTGGAGATACTGGTTCTAGGTTTGGGCTCAGATCTGCACAGCTCCTGATGCCAGCTCTATACACATGACCCATCTGTGCATTCAATCAACACACGGGGAGCAGGAATGGGTAATAGCCCTTTTCTTCTCTGTGATTTCAATGGAAAGCAGGTGCAAGCTTAGGAATGCCCCCCATAACTTCATCTCCTTTCATATTGCAGTAGGAAAAGGAAATTCTGTATAATGACCCCGTCTTCCAAATTTATTCCTAGATACCTGTCCTCATTTTAGTCCCTTGTTCCTAACAGTCCCTCAAACCTTTTGGTGGGTGGAGAAGGATTTTTAGGACAAGCATCAGGCTGTCAGGAAAAGATGAAGCTGAGGAGAGATCAGCTTAGCTAACTCCTTCAAAAAAACATAACCAATACATAACCAATCCATAATATACAGACATCACTGAAGGCAAAGAAAGTCAGTTCAGAATTAGGGCACTGTTTCTTGTACAGCTAGCTAGTTTAGGAGTAATTACCCAAAACCATTAAAGGGGTGGTTGAGTCTGTTTTGAATCAATATTTGAGGTATGCTTATATGAGAGAAAGTAATCATGGAAGAAAAGTCTATAAATGGAACACATAGGAAAAATGGAGTGGAAAGAAATCTTTCTCCCCACAGCAGGTCCTGTGAATTCTATCAGCTAACACTGTCATCTTAAAGGTTTATGAGGCAAGGTAATCCAGAATGAGTTTCTGAGGATGCTATTTTCTGACTTTTGGGGGTTATTAATAATCATTATTTTTTAAGTGACAGAAAATTCAAGACCCACAATTCGCTGCTAGTGCCTTTCACTTGAACTGACCTTCTCATATGTTTGGACAGCAACTGGGAAATCATTTTTTTCCTAAGCAAGATTATTTTAATTGCCTTTTGAGGTTTATTTTAAAGCTCACCTTAAAAGTGGAGAACTTGTGAATATTTATTTAAGCTGCATTACATTATACAAAATTGTTAACCCTTGCCTGTATAAGTTGTGCATTTTCATTTGCAAAAGTGAGGTTAAAATCCTTAGTAGGGAGTAAGCTCCACTGAACTCACTGAAATTTATTTCTGAATAAACATGCATAAGATGGACTGTGATTGCATTCACATTTCAACTCTTTTCCATTGATTTCCCCACCCCAAGGAACAACACTTGGGGGGGGGTGGAATTTAGGGCTGCAGCAGGAGGAGAGAAACAATAAAGTCATGGCTTGCTGAAAGAAATCCTTCCATTAGTGGTAATTTTGGAAGGATATAAAGTACAGTTTTAGCAAAGGCCAGGTTACTACCCTAGAACCATCACTTTCATTCTAAAAACCAATATGTTGCCTTTATACCAAGGATCCCCAGCCTTTATGAACCAGAATGGGCACCAGAATGGGCATCAGAATGGACACACTTTATGGGCACCAGAATGGTGGGTGCAACTACAAACTGGCTGCTGCCTGGAGGGGGAGCGAGCCACAAGAGGCAGAACCAATCACAAAATGTTAGGGGGTGAGATCAGGCCTAACTCTAACAGTAGCAACTCTTCAATGTTTCAGGATGAAGCTATGTGTAACAAGATGTCTTTTTAAACGAACATGTAATTTTAAAATATTTTCTTACATATACACTACTTGGTGGCAGCTGCTAGAGAAGCAATTTTTAAGAAATCTGCAGAGTTTATCAGAGCTCCAATAGCCAGTCAGAAGAGCCACTGTGCAAAAGACTTGCTTGGCTCCTGTTACAGGAACCAGGCTGTTTTAGACTGTTGCCATGTGTGCAATGAAATAGTTCCTCAAACGAAGGGCGATTTTTCACCCTTCCAAGGTGAGCATTGTAAAGAAAGTAAACCTGTGCCGGAATAATTAAATTAATCCTACAGATGTATTGTTTTCTTGCCTACAAACTACATGATCTTAGCTTCCACTGAGTGGCCATCATGAAAGGGAGACAAAAATCTGTGTGTGGTAGTTGCAAATTTCCCTCCCCCGCAAAAAAATGTAACCCCCAAAAGTGGATGTTGATTTTGATATCCTTTCATGTGGCTGCAAGAATACATAAATTTATATTGATGTTCCTGCTGCAGAACCAGGTTAATGTGACCAGCTGGTGGCACATGGACTGGACACAACCCTATAGAATTATGCCTACTAGGCCTTGCTAGCCCTGTCACATTTCACCAAGATCTGGTCAAACGTTTGCCCACAATTCCACTTGTTGGATTAAGTAAAATGATTTCAAGCTGTGAGAAATAAGAAATAGTACATGCTTCTATTTATAGCTCTCAATGGATTGTTGTATTCATGAGTGCATGTGTTCTGTAAATGTGGTGTGTGATTTTGTATGAAAATCTAACAATGTTGGTGTCGCCTTGCTGAATCAGACTGAAGATCCACACAGACCAGCATTCTGTCTCCAACAGTGGCCAGTCAGATGTTGCAGGTGTCCTCTTTGAACTGCACCCCAACATCTGACAGTGTCATTTGGCCTCTTGAAACTTATGTATTTATCATGCTAACATCCAAACATAGAATCATAGAGTTGGAAGGGGCCATACAGGCCATCTAGTCCAACCCCCTGCTCAACGCAGGATCAGCCCAAAGCATCCTAAAGCATCCAAGAAAAGTGTGTATCCAACCTTTGCTTGAAGACTGCCAGTGAGGGGGAGCTCACCACCTCCTTAGGCAGCCTATTCCACTGCTGAACTATGATGCAACAGACCTATCCTCCATAAGTATATCCAAATCTTTCGTAATTCCCCTTGGCAGAAGGCTATCAAAATATTTCATGGTAGTGAATTCCATGGGTTAGTTACCCATTATATGAAAACGTATTTCTGTTTGCCTGTGTTGAATCCAATACTACTGTAAACACACATGAAACTTATATTGAATCAAATCATTGGTCCATCAGTATTGTCTAATCAAACTGGTTATAGACTCTCATGCCTTTCATCTGCTACCTGGTCTAAAAAGCCTTGGCAACTTCACTGGAGATGCTGAGGACTGAACCTGGGTCTTTCTGGATGACAAGCCGATGCTCTCCCACTAAGTTATGACCCCTTCCAATTATGATGGAGTTTGCTCAATCATGAGAAGGACACTTAGTGTGGCAAAATAAACTTTCAACCTCACACCTACCTCTAGGGACCTGGCTGTTCCACAATAATGCAGAATAGATCATTCCAGAGACAGGAAATACCACATGAAAAACTGAATAGGTAAATATTTTACATTTTTTATCAATATGTTAAACACCATTTGTTTGGTATCATCATTGCAGCACATACTGATCCACAGTATCAGCTGGAAAATATGACTTATAATATAAACACAAATACATCAAGCATGTTCCCAATTCTGCCCACCACAGCAGTTACTACACATATTTAAGATCCTCATGAACTGTTTTGGCAGATACTTATAGATGCATTTTAAACCATTTGTTAGCTATAGTCTTCCATCATTTTAGTACACCGAGAAGTAATCTTCAAGTCTGCCAGCCCCATTTTGTATTACAAATCATTTGTAGTTTTATAACTGTCATTTCCAAGGACATCTGGAAAAGATGGATTTATGAAAGGTTACTGTGCATTCTAAGGAGGCCGGGAATTAGCATGACTTTGTAAAGGTTCTTGTAAATTGAGCAGCAGCCATAACTAGCAATAAGCTGTTTTCTGCTCTAGTCAAGTATCTTTATTTAAATATTAAGGGAGAGGTATGACCTTTGGCCTCAAAGATCACTGTGATATAGCAATAGCACAATCTATTAACTGTCAATGAAATACTATGGCCCCCGATCTCTCAAGATACCTATTTGTGGACACTGCTATAATAATCCTTCCATTAGGCATCCCCAAGGCAAATAACCTTGGCTTTAACAGAGTCAGTTTAAAATTCCTTAGAGTAAAATTAAGAGAATATCTAGATTTTGGCAGTTTAGGATCGACTGTCCATATTAGCATCGTTCCGTAAATTGTAAGTAGCTGCCAGTTTAAAAGAAGTATTTCATGCATGCCTACAGGTAAATATTAAATGCAAAGGTTGTTAAAAAAAAGATTGCTTTATGTTCCGAAGTGCAGTATTTATAGATTAACATGTTTCCTCATATATATATTTAATTCCTTTTGTTGAAGGAAAACACAAGATTACTAACTTTTCAAATCATAAAAGAAAATAGAAACTATGAAATAAATACCCCACAGATTGTAGTACAAGACTAAGCAGCGTGCCAATAAAATAACATATTCTTTTGACTGAATAGATATTTTGCACACAATTAGATAACTAAGATAGTATTCAAAGGAATAGTTTTGCAGTTTTTGACTCAAATGCCTAAATATACAGCGTTCAGAATTATAAGATGTCTTGCCATTCATTTTGGTTCAGAATTTTTGAAAGCATCATTTGGTTTTCAGTGTAAGTAAATCTGGTTATAGTCTGATAAAGAGAAGAACACCTATACATGTGTTGTGCTTTCCAAGATACATATCCAAAATTAAATTACTGGAAAAAAAAACTTGTATCTCCTGTTCTTTCTACCATTGATAGGCAGATTAAGTAGCCCTGTCCACATTACAGTAAATGTACATGCATACATTCATGTTCAAGTCTATGTGATTTCACTCTGCCAATGAAACCAGGACAAATGTGCACTTTAAAAGACATATTATCATTAAGGGCATTGATTATTAAATTAGAATTATTCGATACATTATAAAGAAAAACCAAATGTATACTCTACATGGATTCTATGTGCATTCACTGTCACAGAGCAAGTTATTTTTCTGTTCAGATGTTTCCAATCTTGTTCTGTTCTGTTCTGTTCTGTTCCAGGCTTATATCTTACCACTTCCCTCCTCAAAGTTTGAAGCCTTCCTCCAAGGTAAGTATCCTTTCTCTGATGTAAGTGGCTCTTTCCCTGTCAGAAGCCATGGATATTAACATTAAGCAACTTACACTACCATTGTGATAGGAAAAGGATAATGATGAAGGACAGTACTTTCTAGCAATGGTGACTTGGTTACAAAAGGTTAATATCTTTCTCCACCTCATTTTGAGACCTCTCTCTTCCTTCTCACACACACTCACACCCATGTCATGCTTGGTTATTCTATACTGATATCATCCCTGGCTGAACCCTGAGAAGAAATTTCAGCCTCCTGACCTGAAAATTTTGTCCTCTGGGGTCATCCATAGAATATACTTCACCAACCACAATCAATCCCTGTCAAAAGACTTTGCAAAAAACAAAACAAAACAAGCCACGGCACATCATTAAAATAAGCCAATAAAAATTATGTTTTACATATCAAATGTTTTAGTGTCCCTTATGAAACATATTTTGGTGCCTAATATATTTTTACCTTCAGGTCCTGAAGGAGCTAGCTAACAAGTGAATCGATGATGTTTTGTTAGTTGCCTTGACACCTGGAAAGATGGAGTATATAAATAACTTCTTACAATGATTCAAATCAAAAAGTTGTAAGGAAAGCCCAAAGATAGCTGGAGTAGCCTTGGAAGCGCAGTTTCTGCAGTGTTATGTATTACTTTTGTATATTCTAAGTTCTGTCAAGTCAAACTGACTTATGGCGACCCCAACAAAGAGCTAACAGGAAGCATTTTCTGCAGAGCCTTTTTGTGGGGTTTCCCAGGCAAATGCCTACCCTACTTAGCTTCCAATATCTGACAAGATTGGCCTCTATCACTCCCTATATAAACCCCCCCCCCCAAATTTATTCATTAGAAATAGGGGAATTCAGATTCAGTAGCCCTGAACATTGTGTCATTTAAAAAACTTATCCTGGATTTTTAATATTGAAATTCCTTGGAGTAAATAAATCCAATAATAATTTCAATGAGTTTCAATGTTGTAACTTTAGCAATGTTGTTTCCAGCTGTAACTTCCATCCTCATTCAATTGGGATGAATTTCACAGCAATTATATTCTTCACTGAATACATCTTCCCTCCAAAATATAAGCCAATAGGAAAAGAGTATAATGGTTCCATAGGCAATCAAAATTATCACTTGCAGAGTGAACTTCAAGCACTATTATGGTAAACACAAAGCACAATCCCCATGGGTACAAAGGGAGACCTGTTGGTCTGTTATACACATAACTCTCTGGTACAATACATCTCTGTGAAAGAAATGACAAAACGGAAGCAAGCACTTCATCAGCAAGTAACTGTATTATGCTAGCCAAGATACAAACAAGCAAAGGAGATATTGGTGTGGAAAAGAAACCAATAAAAACCATTCACTTTGCACAATTCATCCATGTGTCTATATTCCTTCAGCTAGATGTCCAGTTAAAGTTACTTTTTATTCTGAAGAGTGTTCCTCTAACTTCTTTTCTTGAGCAAACCAACCTAAAGAGAGGATGTAGGTTTGCTTGAATTATCAACCAGAACTATACTGATATAGACAGGAACAAAACTGCATAAAAACAATTGTCTACTAAAGGTAAAGGTAAAGGTATCCCCTGTGCAAGCACCAGGTCATGTTTGACCCTTGGGGTGACACCCTCTAGCGTTTTCATGGCAGACTCAATACGGGGTGGTTTGCCAGTGCCTTCCCCAGTCATTACCGTTTACCCCCCAGCAAGCTGGGTACTCATTTTACTGAAGGATGGAAGGCTGAGTCAACCTTGAGCCGGCTGCTGGGATTGAACTCCCAGCCTCACAAGCAGAGCTTCAGGCTACATGTTTGCTGCCTTACCACTCTGCGCCACAAGAGGCTCTAATTGTCTACTACCAGGGTGCAAAGGCAAAAGGTTGGCAGGCAGTAAGAGAAACCAGTCCAGAATGGGGAATGGAGAAGCTAAAAAGAAGAGTGTGCTAGTTTTAGAAGGGACTTGTAAGCAGTGAGTGTAACACACGATCTTATGCAAGCAGGACAGTGCTAAATTCTGTTATGTTTCTGTTTGTTTATTGCTAGATTAAAGCCATGGAGATTCAGGTTTATCAGTAGATACATATCTGGTCCTATTCCTGACTCTCCCCCAGAAACATTAGCCATCTGCCTGGAAGCAGTGACGGGGTAGCTTTAAGCAGAGTCCTCTGAAGCTCAACCCTTAAAAGACGGAGGTCCTGTGGCTGGGCAGGAAAGGTTCAAGTGAGGAAGTGCACCTACCCAACCTGGATGGTGTGCAGCTATCAGTGGCCCACTCCATCAGGAACCTGGGTATGATTCTTGATGCCTCCCTCTCAACAGAGGCTCAGATCACCACAGTAGCATGGCTAGCACTTTACCACCTTCACCAAGCCAAACTACTAGCACCCTACATGGCCAGGCCACGGAACACTTAGCCACAGTGATCCACGTGACTGTCACCTCTAGACTGGACTTCTGCAACATGCTCTATGCTGGCCTGCCCTTATCCTTGATCCAGAAACTACAGCTGGTCCAGAATGCACCTGCCAGGGTCCTCACAGCAACACATTGAAGGTCCCACATCCAGCCCATCCTCCAGTAGCTGCACTGGATTCAAATTCCAGATTAGGCTTAAGGTTTTGGTTATCACCTTTAAGACCACACGCGGTCTGGACCCAGTATACCTGGGGGATCGCCTCTTTGCCTAACCCCTTGTGCTCTACCACCTCCAACCTCCTGGTGGTCCCTGGCCCCAAGGAAGCCTGCTTGACCTCAACCAGGGCCGGAGCTTTCTCCATCCTGGACCCCACCTGGTGGAATGAGCTCCCAGAGGAGATCAGGGCCCTGATGGAACCTGAACAGTTCTGCAAGGCCTGCAAAAGGGAGCTCCTCTGCCAGGCATTTGGTTGAGGATGACCTAAACCACTGCTTCCCATTGGCCCCCAAGCCTCCTTCCTATGACGACCACTACAAATTTGCCCAACCCACTAGGCCTCAGTATGAGTTGAACTGATGCTGTTTGCAGTTTCCACCATTCTTTAATGTTATTTTGTTAATGTTATTGTTGTTATCATCTTATTATTACTACAAATGGAGTTACCTGTATCGATTCTTGTTTCATGTAAACTGTCCTGAGGCTTTGGGAAAGGTCGGTATATAAATACAATCAATCAGTCAATCAATCAATATTCTCTAGGAATACATATTTGTTTTCAAACTAATATATGGATCAAATTGCATTTGTTATATTCATTAAGAAATGAAAGTGAACTGGAAAGGAAATGAAGAAAGTAAGTAATGCCGTTCAGTCTTCTGTTTTTTGCCACTCAGTTTCAAATGTTTTGCATTTAATTGCTTAAAATACTGAAATCCTTTCTTGTCTCCCTCTGAGATATGGAAGGAAGAATTTCATCAGCAAAGCAAATGGTCTCTAAAGATGTCATCCTCAAATAAAGAAGTTGCAGCTGAAAATGTTTCCCATTGAAACCAATGGAAATGGAGATGCATGCCATTATGAAAATGAATGTGAGTAACAGCAATGACTGAATCTTTGAAATGATCATGAGTGTCAGTGATGATGTATATTTGGACCACAGAATTTCTAACATCTAGCACTTGCTTATGAACCCAAGATGAACAATTCCAGATTACAATATCTTGATTAAGGGTATGCAAAACCAAATATCTGAGGCATAGATATATAAGGAAATAGCTGTTTCAGTTTCATTACATCCATTCATTCTGAAATGGTATTCGTAATCCAAGATTCTTAGCTAACTGAAATGAACTTTCCCAAAGAAATCTGCATTGTTTTCAAGTTTGGCTGCTACTAGCTGGCTACAGCATGTGCTCATGTTTCCCCTTAATTCTACTGATTTCTCAATCAATGGCATTTCTGTCTTCCAAGGGAGGAACACAGAGTACTTCCAGACAATCACCTTTGGAAAGAAGCTTCAGTTCTCTTTCCCTCCTTCCTCTGGGGGGTGGGGTAGGGATAATCCTTTTGTTCTTCTATGGCTTAAGCAACAGAGTTCTATATTGGGATATACTAAGGGGCTTTTTGCACACCTTCAAAATCGCACAATGGTTGCCAATTGGAAACGCTATTGATTTGCCATAACGCACGACGTCGTAGACAATCTGCCACACACCTGAAACCAATCTGCAAAAAGTGCTTCCTTGTAGCGCTTTCAGGGGAATCCCAAAAAGTGGATTCACCCTCCGGAAAGCGCTACACTCTTGCAACCAATCTGCAACACTAGCGATAAAGACCTGTGCGTTAACATTGTTGCGGTTTCTTCAAAGTCCCTCCTCCTGAGCCTGTCCTCCAAACTTCCGGTGAAGCGATTGCCATTTTTTTTTCTCCGAGCGAGCGGGGATAAACGCACCAGCGAGCCTCTTTCTGTTTAGAGGCTTCCCTGGCTTCAGTCCTTCACCTTTAGTCACTAAGCACAAACCACAGAAAAGCCCGTTTGCTGAAATAAAGTCCCTTTATTTTTTACACATTAATTCAGCCGAAAATCGGGCCCGTGAGAGGGGGGGGATTTTTTTTTTTCACTCGAGGCAGCGTGGCAACGATCATACGATCAAACGACAGCTCACATTAGGCAGCTGGATGGGTCTCTCCGTTGCAACGAATCTACACAGATTCATTACAATGGGTCTGTTTTTTTTTTTTTTTTAAAAACCTTTCTTAAAGGGAAAGGGGCTGTTTGGGAGCATGCCAACGGCTGCCCATTGGCTGCTTGACGGCCAGGGGCGGGACGAGCTTGGCAATAGCGCTTCCTTTTCTGCTGAGACCGGAAGCTGTGGGAAACGCTACAAAACGCAACTGGATTCCACTACAAAGGCAGGTATGCATAACGACGAATTCCACTATTTTAAATGGCGATTTTTCATTCAGTGACCAATTTGCAACAAAGATCCTGGTGCGTAAAGCCCCTAAATGAATTACAAGAATTTCCTTCAGTAACAATCAGAGATGCCTGAAGACCCATTCTCACATTTCTCAAAATCCATTCTGCATTTTCATTGCCATTTTTGTGTGTTCTAATGTATTTCAGTGGAGTCCATGCAAGTCAGTTGGCATTCTTGGCTCTTGAGCCTCTCCCATTGTTTCCAATGAGAAGAAGAAGAAGAGTTGGTTCTTATATGTCACTTTTCTCTACCCGAAGGAGGCTCAAAGCGGCTTACAGTCGCCTTCTCTTTCTTCTGACCATTTCTGAAATTAATTTTAGTGCATACCATCCACAGAACCAAACAAACTAATCTGGAACTGGGAATGATGGACCTCAGAGCACAGATACCAGTCCTGGGGCCATCATTCCAATCCTGGAACATTTTATTTTAGCACAGGGACATCATTCTATTTCCAGGGACCATTATTCTACTCCGGAAGCTGTCATTCCAGGCTCAGAACAGGTTTCTCATACTTTGTTCTGTATTTTTATTACAACATTTTTTGTGCTGTAATATCATTCAATGGCCCCGCATCCCTGGCTCCCATTGTAAACAGTGAAATTCCATGCCTCTCTAATTGTTCCCAATAAGCCTTCCTGCCATTTATTTTAGTACATCCCCATGATGGCAGCCTGTCAGGGGGGAGTGGTGGAAATTGCAAAGGAAGCCATTTTTACTTTGCTCATGGGGAAAAAAAACTGGTCAGATTCACATCAAGGAAGGATGGCAAATGCAGAGTTTTCAGGGGTAAGATTCCTTTTTTAAAAAATTATCAGGCACAATAAGAGTGGAAAAGGACAGGCAGGTGCTGTTTTTTTAATGTCATGTTAGGACTATGTGGTGGGAACTGAGACTGTGCTGACAGGCATCTCCTTTGGAGGGTCTGTAAAACTGGCCCCCAGGGTCCAATTCACTTGAAACTTTTTTTTGGGGGGAGGGGAATGTTCTGCAGATTTGGTGCCATTATCTTTGTAAACAACTATGCCAGACCTCATATAGATTCTTTGTCATAAATAATGATCCTGAACTCTGGAACCACACAGAATTGAATCCTGAACCAGTAATGGCCCACTTGACAATAAGCAATTACGGTTTTAAAAAATCCACCCCCTCCCCCCAATCAAAGTTATAAGAACTTTTTCTTGGTGAACATTCCTAGTATTGACACAATGCAGGAACAACCATACACAAGTGGATGCTGATTTGAGAAAGTATTGGGCTGGATCCAGCAGAAGAGTTCCTGGAAGGAGTTTGTGAAATGACTCTTTCCCCACTTTATATATCAGCTTACTGCTTGCTCCAAAAGTCCTTTATGTGGATTAGGAGAGCCTCACAAACAAAATTATCTTATTATGGGTTAAAGGCCCAATAATGATTTAAGAATTTGTGGGCCCCATAGCACCAGAGCCAGTTTAAGGATTTGTGGGGTTCTAGCAGGTTACAATTGTGGCCAGAGCTGCCAGACTGGGGTTGCAAGGACCCCCACAGTGAAAAGGGGTATCATTCTGAGTATTCCTAAAGAGGGAAATGGGAGGGAGCAGAGAGGCTACAGCCCTTATCCATGGGGAGAAGGCATTGCATGGAGCACCTGGGATTGTGGAGCCTGTCGCATGTGCCACATGTGCCACATGGATAAACCGGCCCTGCAAGAGCCATGAGAAGGTTTTGTTGTGCCATTCTAATCTATAGAATCCAATTTTAAGGACTCATGAAACACCCCCCCTCCCAGAGGAAAAATGAGTTCTCATTGGGGATGAGGTTATTCCTACAAAATTGACCCACAAAAACTGGGCCACCTCTAGAATCTGACACAGGCCTCAGGACACATGAACTTGCAGAAAGGAAGCTGATTGTCAAATGATCCCATTTGGGTTGTCAGATCTTACATTCATCCATCATCCTACACAAGCATGATGTGTGTTTACAGTGGTTGCTAAGAATAACATTGCAGGAGGTTCTGTATTGGAATTAATAATGACATCTGGGTAAAGTATTCTCCTTAAATTTTAGTCATAAATTAATATCTTTATATATCTTAATAATGACACACTGGTGTCCCATATGACCTCAATAAGAACAATTGTCATTGTTAATGAAGTCAGAAGGAAAAGCTTGTTCCTGTATCCTGTGAGGAGTGTCCTTAGCTTCTACAGCATATATTTTCTCCCTGTGAATCCATAATGTTCACTATACAATTGTTTTTTCCCCTGCGACCCTTCTTCTCCTTAATCTAGCCTCTTATTCAATTATAACGCTTGAACAAGTAACATGCAATATTTCCGAACCACTTTCCATGGCTCCTGAAACTTTTTAACGGAATGTTAGCATTTGCAGACACCAGATGTTTTGACATAAGGAAGCAATATGCAAATTTTAATCCATGCTAGGAACAATAGCCTCCAGGCACTTTTTTCTTATTACATGAATCATATACTTAACCACAGTGTGGTGGATTATATCAGAATCTCACCATCCTGAGCATTCTATACTTGTCTTGTAGTTGCCAATTAATGAAACTGATATATATTTAAGATGATGGGTATCAGTGATTTAACCAGCATCACTTGGCATACTTTACTGTTGTAGATTCCTTGATTAGATTTTTGTTCTTGACACTTATTAGTATCAAAACATCACAGGGCTATGTTTAATAGACACACTGTCAATAGAAATAATGCTGTCATCAAATTTGATTGGTTTGGATTGTCTCTCATTGAGTAGACAGTGCACAAAGTTTCTTAATTTGTATATTGTGATTCAATTTTCACTTATTATTTCATCTCGAAAGAGTCCAATTCTTCTAGATGCTGGGGACCCATGGGCTTCAGAAGTGAGGAACCTTTAGTTTTAAGGAAATGCAATATGCAAAGCAAACTTCCATTCATGGCAAGTCAAATTCTAAATTAAGTGCAAGAGGACTAATTAGCTTTTAATATTTGCAACATAACTAAAACAGTTAAAATGCAATAATCCAAAGTTTAAAAGTTCATTGTCTATTTAACGATTTCTAAAGGGGGGAATTCATGTTTTAATGTATAAACAAAGACTACAAAGGCATGCTAAATTGTATTCCTATTTAATCACTACAGACTTCCCTCATATACAAAAGCTAGCAAAATATTCAAGAAAAGGCAGCACTTTTGATATTGAACATTTTAAACGCTAAAGCGCAGATTCTTACTTAAATTCATTAAACATCAGTATCTTCAGATTGCCAAAATGTTGTCTAATTATCAGCTTTCTTAAATGTTTTATACGTTAAAATACAATATTCTGTTTATCCTTAATTGTCTGGGGAGCATCTAGTACATTAAAAGGTTTTTTAGGGCTTCTCTGTGAATTAACTGTTATCGTCTTTGCCTGCCAGCAATTTTGCAACATTTGGAAAATGCTTCTCATAAATCAAAGCCTTAGCAGCAGGAATAAACAGACAGAAGAAGATCGTATTAAATATATAATGGGATGTTAGTGGATCATGATATCTTATAATGTCTAGCAGTTGTTCAGCATCTTGCCTACTTAGGATATCCTTGCAAATGTGTTCAGCAGCTGTTATTACACTATCTTCTTGCTATACTTGATGCTTATTAGCTGTCTAAACTAAACATCTTCATGAAGATCTATAGAAATAGCTAGTGTAACATCTGGTTGATTTTTACACTCCTTTAACAAACATAAATACCAGTCCATATTAAAAGCATTTTAATAAAGATTGCATTCTGTAATAAAGCACATTCTGTTACATACAGTTTCTTAGAAAACAAGAGATTGTATTCAGAGTGAAAAATAGCAATTATTATAAAAATGACTCTACACTCTCATAGTAATGTAAATGCCTGAACTACCTAAACGACTTAATGTAATTTTAAATTACAATAATTTTATACCCTCAATTTTATATACAACCCTATTACAGTCAAATGTCTAATAATAGCAATGTTGTTATTAAGATTAAGTGACTGAATTATTTTCAGTTCTTTGTACTTGAAAGCAACAGCATTCTTGTTGTTTGACAAAAAATGTTTGCACTAATTTTAGCAGGGATCTCTATACAGCAACAAAGTGGAAACCAGAAAACACTATAGGTGGGGTTTTCCCCTCTACTATCTATCACTATTTCATGAATTAAACAAGACAGCAATATTTCAATTCATCTTCTTTTTTGCATAATTATGAGTTTACTGGTTCATGTATACTGGAGTAATAAGATGAATTTTGAATATATGTTATTAGAAAAAAATGATCTAGCCCTCCTCTCCAATGAATATTCTAGTAGAACTTCCTAGGGCTTCGGCCATATGAAGAGCACACACCTATTACTAAGATTTGATTAAAGCTGGATCAGAAGCCTTTTGGACATATATCATATAAACTACACTTGTAGCAGATACTCAAATATTAATCCAAGACTATCTTGTGTTCCCATTCATGGAAGTACTGCATGAGCCAGAGCAATAAGGTTTATTCCCTTTCTGTAAGGAGCTCAATATGAGCTCTCCCAAGACTTGATCTTGTGTTGTGCTGAGTGTCAGTGAAATAACAAAGGCACTGAAGGAAGCTCTATTCAGACACATAGCCCTATGGACATATTTGTACAACTATTAATTCTTAAACTGGCCTCACTCATGCTATGCCAAGGTTGCAACTTGTGCTGTATCCCTGCCCAGACCAATGGCTGATGTATAGGAGTATAAACGGAAGGTATACAGATTGGCCCGCTAGTTCATTGCACAGTAGGGTTCTTTGCTTTATTTTTTAAAACACTGGTGCAGTTTGCAATTTTTTGTGCAGACATTTCTCCTAAAATCAAGAGAGTTCATATCAGTGATCAAGAACCCACGTAGAAATTCAAACCAGAAAATCATGTTGCACATTCATGTTTGATGAGGGTTTAGAGGGGATACTTATTAAATTTGCAGATGATACTCTAAACTGGGAGGGGTAGCAAACACAACTGAAGACAGCAACAGAATACAGGATGATCTTGATAGGCTTGAGAAGTGGTCTAAACTGCATTTAGGTAGAAAAAACCAAATACACCAATATAAGATGGGGGAGACTTGTCTTGGCAGTCGCATGTGCGAAAAGGACCTAGGAGTCTTAGTAGACCATACATTGAACATGAGTCAGCAGTGTGACTCAGTGGCTAAGAAGGCAAATGGAATTTTGGGCTGTATCAAATGGAGTATCGTGTCCAGATCACGGGAGGTGATGGTACCGCTTTACTCTGCTCTGGTTCAGCCTCACTTGGAGTACTGTGTTCAGTTTTGGGCACTCCAGTTGAAGAGGGATGTTGACAAACTGGAATGTGTCCAGAGGAGTGCAACAAAGATGGTTAGGGGTTTGGAGACTAAGGCATATGAAGAAAGGTTGGGGGAGCTTGGTCTGTTTAGCCTAGAGAGGAGACGACTGAGAGGGGATCTGATAACCATTTTCAAGTATTTAAAAGGCTGCCATATGGAGGATGGAGCAGAATTGTTCTCTCTTGCCCCAGATGGACAGACCAGAACGAATGGGATGAAATTAATTCAAAAGAAATTCCATTTAAACATCCAGAAGACGTTCCTGACAGAGCGGTTTTTCAGTGGAACAGGCTTCCTCGGGAGGTGGTGGGTTCTCCATCTTTGGAAAATTTTAAACAGAGGCTGGATAGCCATCTGATGGAGAGGCTGATTCTGTGAAGACAAAGGGATGGCAGGTTACAGTAGATGAGCGATAGGGATGTGAGTGTCCTGCATAGTGCAGGGGGTTGGACTAGATGACCCATGAGGTCCCTTCCAACTCTATTATTCTATGGTATCTTTTGATTAAGAACCTGTCCATTGTTGTCTTTAAAAGGAAAGCTTTCTGTGAAAGGATGATTTAAAACTGTATAGCTCTCTCACTCAGAAACAGCAGTAAACATTTTCTGAGAGCTCTGTGGGCAAGAATTATTGTCAGCTTATTTTCTGATGGACCAGTATTATACAGTTAATTCTATTTAACTCTTTTCAAGAAGAAGAAGAAGAAGAAGAGAGTTGGTTCTTATATGCTGCTTTTCCCTACCCGAAGGAGGCTCAAAGCGGCTTACAGTCACCTTCCCATTCCTCTCCCCACAACAGACACCCTGTGAGGCGGGTGAGGCTGAGAGAGCCCTGATATCACTGCCCGGTCAGAACAGTTTTATCAGTGCCATGGTGAGCCCAAGGTCACCCAGCTGGTTGCATGTGGGGGAGCGCAGAATCGAACCTGGCATGCCAGATTAGAAGTCCGCACTCCTAACCACTACACCAAACTGGCTCTCCCACACCAGTCTTCATTATCCCATCAGATGTGGAAATAATGCATTCGTCCTAAATCTCCATTAATTCATCAATCAATATCTTTTTTGAAAGTTCAGTACGAATAGTTACCCTCTTCCACTTTTTTGATAGTACATCTAGATTAATAAAGTAGGAAGGAACATGTGCATATAGCAGAATTAGATGTATTTCTCTCTCAACCCAATTCCAATTTTGTCTGTACTATATCACATAAAATGTGTGGCCTTCAAGGTATCTGAGGGGTATTATTACATTTAGTATATGCTAGTTAATATGGTACCATATATTTAGCACTGTAATTTGAAAGATACTTGAAATAAATTCTTTAAAATTCCCTGGCACCATTTTTCTTCTTTTTATTATGGAATACACATGTAACTCACAACTGTTATATATTACCTTGAGCTTTGTCAGGTCCTCCTAGTATTGAGCTTAGGCATCTCAAGCCTGAGGGATGAAAATGACTCTAGTACACTACTATGAACTATGTACATTCAGGTATGCAAAACTGAGCATTGTAAACAGCAGAAAGTAGGCTGTACTGTGATTTGCTACACCTGTAAAAAGTTTGCCCTTCCAGTTTTGCCAGATTGTGGGTAGAACAGTATGTTCTCCTTCCTGGACTGCAGGCCCAAGTGTTTTAATAAATTGATCTTGGGTGAACTGAACTGGAAAATGTACTAGGCTAGATTCAGTCCCATGGTCTCAACACAGACCTGACAGATGTGCAGTTTAGCTTGTGGAAGTCACGTGACGCTGACTTAAAACGGCAGGAAAAGGTGAATTCATAAGTTAACTAGTGTCAATGGATGGTCCCAGCCAGCTTTTTCACTCAATTTCCCCTAATTAAGCTCCTTACTCCACCCCTATTATGCATGCTCTTGTTCATGCAGGAACCATAATTCCCAGCATAACCTTTTACCCTCTCCTGCCTTTTTCACCAGTGGAAAAGCTAGTTGAATTGAACACTGTATTAACAATGAAGTTCAAATACAGTCACTCAGTTACTTCTAAGCAAAGACATACCTTAAATTCTGCTATGGTTCTATGACAGTTGCACATATTCCCCAATAGGTTGTGCGGGCAAGCAATATTGACTTTTAAAAAATTGGGCTAAAGAGCAATGTAAATTCATATCCCCATTTCTTAGCACCAAACCATGTAAAACAAAGCCCAGTGATGCAATCTTTATCATGCTATAGCTCATCACCATCATCTGTGCTAAAGCTGCTTCTTCGGCTGCTCCCTTTGGACGCAACAGGAGATATGGAAGACAACAGTGCATCTGTCCCAAATGGTGATATTGGATCATCCAATAAGATGTTGTCTAATTTTTGTTCTTTCAATGCAGCACTAAATGACAAATCTGTAAAATGTGAAAGTGGATCGGAAAAGGCTGCAGATTTGTCTCTGAGATCAGGGTGTTGTTCATGGGCCACTGCAAGATGTTGAGAATAATTGACGGAATTGTCTTCTGGGAACACCTGCTGTTCTGTGACTTGGGATGCTAAGTCTATGGCACGGACTGAAGACATAACTGGCAGGCCATGAGCTTGTGCTTGTATTTCTAGTTCCTGTGGTTTGAGACAAGAAGATTTAGACTGTCATTTTAGAAAGCTATTTGATTTTTTTCTGTTGGATGCTACATAAAAATGTGAATGATACCTTCGTAAACACATTAACAATAATTCCAAAATCTATTTTGATACTATGCTGAACATACAGTGCACAAATACTGGTGATAAATAACAAAGTGAGTTCTACTCAATGAAAGTTTACCCTAGAATAAAAACCTGTCAGGTTCCTGCATACCTTTATTTACTTCTGCTGCAACAAACTAACATAGAGACTTCAATGAAATATATGATCTAGATTGCTTTGTTGCTTCTCTTTGTTGCTGTTGCTTTTAAAGTCATAGGTGTCCAAAAACCACGAAGCATGTGTATATTTTATATCCACTATTTACACTACAGATTCAACTCAACCAGTGTTGTGTGCTATAAAATCCTATTTAAGCTTGATGAGAAATTAACAGTGTAATTCTAAACAGCATCATATCCTGCTGGCTTAAAGGGTAGATAGCTCTGCTATCCACATTTTTACATTTCAGTTTCACTCAGTGAGTCTCAGTCATGCCAGGCTTTGGCAGGGTTGTGCATTAGGCATATGGACAGATGAAATTAAGTATTTTGGAGACAAACTGATATTAATCAGGGCTCCTTGACTACCCAACATTTCAATTTATACCATCTCTAATAAGCAAAGTTGAATGTTCAACATTCAGTTACATGTGTGTGAACTGTTTACATAATGCCAAGAAAGCAGTAATACATGTGCAAGATTACATATTAATGCTTTCCAATAGCTTCCCTTTTTGACTTACGTTGCTTCCCTGTCTTCCCCATTCTTTAAGACAGTAAAGCCCCACATAAAGTACCTTAAATTGGCAAGGTGTTTCCCTGTATCCTGATTAGAACAATAGAATCATAGAATAATAGAGTTGGAAGGGACCTCATGGGTCATCTAGTCCAACCCCCTGCACTCTGCAGGACACTCACATCCCAATTGCTCATCTACTATAACCTGCCACCCCTTTGCCTTCAAAAAAATCAGCCTCTCCATCAGATGGCTATCTAGCCTCTGTTTAAAAATTTCCAAAGATGGAGAACCCACCACCTCCCGAGGAAGCCTGTTCCACTGAGAAACCGCTCTGTCAAGAACTTCTTCTGGATGTTTAGATGGAATTTCTTTTGAATTAATTTCATCCCATTTGTCCCTCTCGGGCAAGAGAGAACAATTCTGCTCCATCCTCTATATGGCACCCTTTAAAATACTTGAAGATGGTTATCAGATCCCCTTAATTCTGTGGTCATCAATAAGGGTGTGCATTTAATAATCTTAGTCGGAAAAATGTTCCCCAAATACTTTACTGGTATTTGGGGGGGGGGGTATCACTTATTTGGGTTTTTTTGGCTATTCTTCCAGCTACCAATTTTGGGATTTTTTGGGGACCACCATATTGCCAGAGTTAGGCTGGGAGTGAACTCTGAATTTAAAGGGATCTCACTTCCTTTTAATGCCTTAATTCTGGCTATCAGTTGGTCCATTTAGATGCCTCAGATTCCTAGAGCCAAAAAAATAAAAATAAAAATTGGGCATTCCCAAATATTTACCAAATTCAAACACCATGCTGTTATTAGCAAATGGCAAGGTCTAGAGACGAATCTATTCACACATTCTCACATCATTCTATGAGAACTGTGGTTTCCCTCCCATTCTTCCTCCCAAATCTGCCAAACTCTGGTTGTTGAGACTGGGTATTTTGTTTTTCTAAATGTATTCTTAGTCAATCATAACTGCCAAGAACATTATGCCTGGCATTTGTTAACAGACAAACTGTGCACTACAGGAATAACTCACCCGTGCACATTCTGAGACTCAGTAAGGAAAGCTGTAGTTATTTTTAAGAGAAGACTTATTTGCAGCCATCTGATTCTTGTTCTACAATATGATGAACTGTTCCAATTACTTGTAATATGACCCTGTAGCATATGAATCAACATACTCAGAAAAGCCTGTAAAAGAGCTACTTGTTGTTATGTGCGAAGTCGTGTCCGACCCATCGCGACCCCATGGACAATGATCCTCCAGGCCTTCCTGTCCTCTACCATTCCCCGGAGTCCATTTAAGTTTGCAAGTCCATTTAAGTTTGCAGAGCTACTACATAGGCACAATATTGCTCAAAATGGCGCTCATTCAAATTTTTAGGACAAAATCATGATCCATTGAGGGGCTCAATTTGTAATGAAAAGTTCAAACATAGTGAATCCAAATATTTACTGTGTTCATTTCAAGATTCCTGGCATCTATGATTTGAATGAAACAGTTCAACTAAGACTCAGAAAATGCCTACCTTTGGCTGGATCATGCCCTGTACTAAGTTATAAGAAAATTCTGTTGCCATTTCTTCTCGCTAATTATCTACCAAAATTCCGCATTCTATTAAGAAATAGAACAGATACCTTACCCAATTAAATATGTTGTAAATTATGTGTGCTCTGTTACAATAAGCCTGGGGAAGATGATGTGCTATTTAATTTAATGTGGCTCAATATACACAAGGTAACACAATGTCATGGATATTTTTCAAACTGTAAAATCATATAATGTCATCTTCAATGCACAAATATTGTTTTTTACTAACAAATAAATCCTTTTTCGTTCCATTGTCATTTCAACATGGGTAGAACTGGAAAGCTGCATTTTAAAACAAGATATACATTACCTTGCAGAATACACTTAGTAGTCTTCGTATTTTATTATAATGTAATAAATATGGTGTAAGAATGCAAGAAAAAATTTACTCATTAATGCAAAAAGTATTTCAGATAAGGTGACAGAACGATAAATAGTGATATATAAAATTGGTAGAACTTTGCCCCAAATAAGTACATTCCAGCACAAACCTTAATGCGTAGTAAAAGTCGCCTGTTAGCCTGCTCTAATTTCTTCTGTCTATGTTCTAATTCTCTGGCTCTTTGTTGTTCTTTTTGTAGCCACTTGATATACTCCACTGATGCTTTTAAAATAGTTCCTTTGTTCCAACGCATATCACTGCAGAAAGTAGAGATAACCTTTTCACAATTGTGCATGTCAGCAAAATTCATAAGAACGTACAAAATCTTTTACATTAATATGAAATAATGATTTACACGGCCATTATTCAGTCTTAGATATTATTGCTTCTGAATGGAAATTTTAATAGAATAGTTAAGAAGCCCTTATATAGTAAAATTAATCCCAGAATGAAAATAAGTGTCAAAAGAAAGTAATAAAGTGACTTTTTGTGGGAAAGCTAAATGTAATATCATGATTCTACCATTACAGTTTTTATATTTTTAGTGAAAATTGCTTTTATTATTAACTCTAAGATTAAAATCTATGTGCAGTATTTCTGCATTAATGAACTAGGAAACATACATTACTAAGAATTTAAGCCTAAATTTTTAAAGATCATTTCAAATATACTACGTATTTTACCAGACTTTCTAATGAGGATGCTTTTATGCTTATGAGAGAAAAAAGTCTCACTTAACTCTGAACCTCACTGATGATGATACACAGAAACCAGAGTTTTGCAGCCATTCCATGTAGTATTACAAGACCTCTATGGCTTGAGATCAATGCAATCTTAAGCAAATCCTCATTCTGGGTGTGCAATGTGCCAGCCTACTACCTTTATGCACATTATAACCACAGTGTATATAAGAGCCTGGCTCCTACTCCATGGAAAGAGTTTCTTGAAAAGCTGAGAGTCTACCATCTCACTGGAAATCTTCAGAAGGCAGCACAAGGCTTCTTTGTTTGCTAGGATTTTTGATGTGGTATTAACAGCAGGCATCTTTATTTTATTTGGTTTTAATCTGTGATGTTTTAATTATTGCTTGTAAAATACACCAAGAGAAGAGGAAAGGTAACCAAACAACCAATCAATCAATGCAAGAGGTGTTTATAGAACAACTGTAATAAATGATTGAATGGATGAAATGGGGAACACTTGGAGTTGCTGAGTGTCTCTAGATTGAATCAACACATTGGATAAACCTAATGGATCTAATTTCATAGCTTGCTTAGGGTGTGATCATTCCCCTGATGACCTGTGACAACAGGATGTTGATATATTAGAAGGGCATTGTATTTTTATCATGTCCCCAGTCTCTAATTTGGGTACACCAGCTTTAGCTGGATCGGTATTGCAATAAACAGAGTGCCATTCATGTTTCATTCATAATGCTGGAATGATTTTCAGGATGTCTATAGTAATCCAAACAAAGTCTTGTTCAGGATTTAGGGATGATTCTTGCATTCTATGAACAGGTACTTCCCAAGGCAATATTAGCAGCATCAGTAACAGAATGAAGATTAGTTTATAGTTGGCTGATGCGGTAGAAATCAGGATGGCATTAAAGTTTCTCACGGGTGATTTCATTCAAAGTGGCTTGTCAAGACAAACTTGAAAACAGTCTGAAGTGTCAACAGATAACAGAAGGCTCCACAAATATGTCAGTGCAAAGTTCCAGCTGCATGGGTGTCACTGTGATAAGTGGTACATATTAGTAGCTAATATTTAGTAGTTTTAAACACAGCACTTCCTGTAAGGATGCTAATCTCCTTTCAGGGGACTGAAGCTTATATTTATAGTGCACACATTCATATCAGTACCCCTTTCTTCAAATCTGAATGCCTGATATGCAAATACAGAGTTGTTGTGGTATCCTGCCCAAGGCAATAAGAGGGATATTCTTCTTTTTCTCTGTAAGCCTATTAAACCAACCAGATTACTTGTAAGGTAAAGGTAAAGGTATCCCCTGTGCAAGCACCGAGTCATGTCTGACCCTTGGGGTGACGCCCTCTAGCGTTTTCATGGCAGACTCAATACGGGGTGGTTTGCCAGTGCCTTCCCCAGTCATGACCGTTTACCCCCCAGCAAGCTGGGTACTCATTTTACCGACCTCGGAAGGATGGAAGGCTGAGTCAACCTTGAGCCGGCTGCTGGGATTGAACTCCCAGCCTTATGGGCAAAGCTTTCAGACGGCTGCCTTACCACTCTGCGCCACGATTACTTGTAGTGAGGGACAAATTTCCCCCTCCTCTGCTTTGGCATGTTTTCAGTTTTTAGGAGCTTTGTTGGAGGAGTAAATGCTTTTTGAGAGCCAGCCTGGTGTAGTGGTAAGGAGTGCAGATTTCTAATCTGCTGAGTTCGATTCTGCACTCCCCCACATGCAGCCAGCTGAGGGACCTTGGGCTCGCCACAGCACTGATAAAACTATTGTGACTGAGCAGTAATATCTGGGCTCTCTCAGACCCACCTACCTCACAGGGTGTCTGTTGTGGGGAGAGGAAAGGGAAGCCAGTTATAAGCCACTGTGAGACTCCTTCAGGTAGAGAAAAGTGGAATATAAGAACAAACTATTATTATTATTATTATTATTATTATTATTATTATTATTATTATTATTATTATTATTATTATTATTATTATTATTATTATTTGCACGAAGAGAGGAATTTGGGTAGGGAAGTATTTAGCATCATCCTAGAATTATATCAAGATATATCAAGTAAGGCTTACTGGGGATATATGAAGAGTGTCATCTTAAACTATAGTAGATGTGGTCTGGGAACTTTCCTGTGCTTTGTTTAATAAAGTCAAAGGCTATATATCTTTCCTTTTTTTAGGAGAAGTTGTCTCAAAGTTAGGCTGTTATCATATATATATGATATGATAACAAAGTTATCATATATAAGTATGATAAATAAATAAATAAAGTGGCTTAGAAATGGCCTTCCCTTCCTCTCCCCACAACAGACATCCTGTGAGGGTCCTAGGGCAGAGAAAGTTCTGCCAGAACAGCTCTAAAAGGGCTGTGACTGGCCCAAGGTTACCCAGTTGGCTGCATGTAAATGAGCAGGGAATCAAACCTGGTTTTCCATATTAGAAACCACCACTTTTAACCACTACACCACACTGGCTTAGTAGCTTTCCTGGGAGCCTAGGTATATGATAGATGTGACATAAACCAAATCAGGAGTCCCCTGACTTGACTAACAGTAGGATTGCCATTGGGAAATTCACCTTACAAACTGTTTCATTGCTCTGTGTGGCTCCAAGCACTGTAAGGGAGGGGGGACTCTGCTACCTTCCCTCCCACACTGTTTCCCTACAAAAGGCTGAGGGGGCTTTTCCCTTTCTTGGGCATAGTATTCCGGGATCCATCAGAGGAAAAGCAGCTTGAGGTGAGGAAACAAGTGTACTGGGAAAACTTGGGTAGGGTTTAGGTTAAGTACCCCCACATACATACTGCTTCTCACCTAAAATCATCCCCTCACACTGCTTTTCATTTTTAAAAGAATTGATTTCATTATACACATCTGCATAGATTGAGCAGTTCGGCCATGGAACGGAACTGTTATGGCTGACCAATCATCTTCATCTCTATAAAATCCTTCATATATAATACCTTGCTTATTCTTATAAACTTACTCGACCATACAATATGGAAATTTTCAGGGACAGCACAAATAACTCAGAGCATGGTATTACCTTGGCAAGTTCTCCATGCAACAGCTATAGTGTTTAATATGTCTTACTATAGGGATCAGAATAAATTATGTAGAGTTAAAGTCACCATTTATCATTAGACACAAACTTAGAACATTACTATTAGATGTCCACTAGAAGAAAAACCAATACAGAAGTAAAACTATTCAGTTTGACGCCAACATCTGACAAATCAATTTCATCCCTTCCTTCTTTTGTTGTGTTTTATGTTTAAGACAGAAATGACAGCTGAACTCACGGATCATTAGACTTTGGGATAAGTGTTCCAAGCTCCTTGATCCGATAATTAATGTTATACCTTCTTCTTCTTTCAACTATAAAACAAAAGGTTGTGAAAACAACTGCATTTAACTAAATATTTTTCCAGATATTGAAACCATTTGGGGATATGTTATTTCAAAATAATGTTATTTTTAAAATATCACCAAACTCACATCATCCAAAAATTCTTTATCCCATATAAAAACAAAAATTGGATTTGAATTTCAGTGTAAAGAACGGGCTCTGTCATAAACAATTTACACACTGGGAACTTCACTGCCCCAGCTCCTGTACAGGAGTACAAGTCAGGGGCAAATGAGGTGCACCAGGCCAAATGCTCCCCCATGTCGGTGCAGGAAGAGGTGGGACAATCTGCCATGACTTAAACTCAAGTCTGCAGCCTGACATGAAACCTCCAGTGCGTAAACGGTCATATAGTTTATCCACTCTTTCATGAGAAAATGAGGCAATGCCAAAATAGAACAGGATTTAGGGATGGGATTAATCCTTTGAGACTAATTTTGTGACAATTCAAGTAAACTGCAGCTTATTTAAAAAAATAATAGGACAATATAAACCATTCTGCTCTTCACTGCTAGTATTTTGACCAAGGGTGTGCATTTGTCCTGGTATATTTGGACATTATATAAGCAAAATACAGGTCAGAGAATCAGCTCAGCTGCTGGTTTAGCCAAGCCCAAATAAAAGCTGATTTTTCCAGCTGTATATTCAGCCGTATCAAAGGTCAGCTAGAGTAGCATGAGCTGAGAGCTCCCAGACAGGTCTGTGTGCAGCAGGGAAACCTCCAAACTGCATGCAGATCCTGGGCCAGCTTCTCCTGCATCATGATTTAAATTATGCTCCATAAGACCGTTTATGCACTGGAGGTTTAATGCCAGGTTGCAGGCTGGAGTTTTAGTCGTGGCAGATTGCCCCACCTCTTCCTGCACCCACATGGGGAAGCATTTGGCCCAGTGTGCCTCATCCACCCCCTATTTGTGCTCCTGCACAAGAGCTGGGGCAGTGAAGTTCTCAGTGCATAAACGGTCTAAGAGCAACATACCAGTTTATATGCAACAGTTTAATGCACATCTGGAAATGTGCATATAAAAAAAGATTGTTGCCAGAACCACTCTCGCCACTGCCTTGAACCAACAGATAACCTTAGATTAGCCGAACTGCAGCTTCTCCAACTCAAACTATACTCTGGAATAACACTGATCCACTTTGCATGGCTGTTGTACAGGTTTGGATCTAACCATATCATTAAGGGCAAAAGAAATTACCCCTTTCTTAAGAGGGAGCAGCAGTGATGACCCACTTCTATGGCAGCCTTTCATAAGCCAAAATTCTGCACAAACTTTACACAGTTTGTATTGCCCAAACCTATGGTCAGAGAAAACACCTTCCCAGAACATTTATTAGTCTTTTGTCCAGTTTAGCTCACCAGGCCAGGGCCCACCTGTCAGCTGTTAGGTTTAAATGGCCATGAGCCATTTAACCTGTCTGTTTCACTCTCCCATACTTTCAAGTGAGGGGAAGTAAATCAGACTGTGTGAGCCTAACAGTGGTACATCAGCTGTTAGGTTTAAATGGCTAAGAGCCATTAAGCATATCTGTTTCGCTTCTCCCACTCTGTAGCAAAATGGATGGGTTAAATGACTGCCAGCTATTTAACCCTTCCCCAGTTATCCCCTCCTTTCTTCTGGCCACAGCAAGCCACAGCAGGGAGAAACTTGAGCTGCCAAGTTTGCTTCATAGAAATTCCTGCTTGGCTATTGGTTTGGTATGGAGGCTGCCCTGAACCCCAAACAGGATTGGAATTTTTAGGGTTTGGTCCATCCCTACTACAGTGCCCTCCAAAATATTGTCCTATAAATAAACAAATAAATAAATAAATAAATAAATCCATAAAAAGCCTTGAATACTAGAAAGCCTTAATTTGGCACTTTAATGAGATTTAATCATAAATCTGCTGCATTTTAGTAACCCCATGACTGGTTATGCACAGTGACGGCTGCATCGGGCAGGATGGTGGGATAAGTACATGCCGCTCTCCCACCATTGTGAAGCTGTAGAAACTCCCCGTTTGGCTCTGTAGCACCACAAAGCCAAACGGGGCATTTTGTGTCCCTGTAGGCCGGACCTCTGCTGGTCGCTGCGGCAAAACAGGGAACATGACTTGTTCTGCATTCCCTTGCCATGGGTCATCTGAGGCCCTGATTTGGGCCAGGGTCAGGAGGGGGTAGGGATAGTGACAATGTCATGTGTATGCAGGGATTAGCCCCACTGCCCTGTCACTGCCTGCCCAGCCTTTCTGCCCCATGCATAATCGGTCTGTTAATACATAAGAGAAGCCATGCTGAATCAAACCAATGTGATAGTCTGGGTCGCAAGGATCCATTATGCACGGGGGGAATAACGCACATTCGAGGTGGGATGGCGGCGACTAAAATCACCAATAACGCATGGTGCCTGCTGCAACCGGCCGCAGCTTTGGTGCATGCCGCCAAAAAAGATGTGTTAGCAAAATGCAGAAGAAAGCGCAGCTTCCGGGTGACCGGGGTGCAACCAGAAGCGGGGCCGGGATTGCCTTGTGCATAATCGGTTACTCTGGGTTTTGCCGCCGTTGCGTCCCGTCCCATGCATAACCGGTGTGCTTTGCGTCTTCCCCCTCCACATTTTCCATGTGACCCGAAATCGCCGTTTCGGAGGCCGTGCATAATGAGCCATAGTGGCTAAATCCCAGGTGCCATCAGCAGGGCCAGAATTCCAGAAGCCCTCACACTGTTGCCTCCCCCAGCACCAAGATACAGAGCATAACTGCCCCAGACATAATTTTCCATTGGAAAGGCTCTTTCTCCAGTCATCATATGTCTCATCTAACACAGAAGGACAACCCCGAAAAGGAGTTCTATTGCATTCTCAGATATTAGGTAGATTTATGCAGAAGCAAGTGTCATGGCATATGTCCTTTCATTTCAGTAATATTATTCTAGGAAGCAGGAAAGAGGTAATGAGTGCATTATCTATCCATTAACATCTGGTTTTGGACTGATATATTTAAACTTTCAGCTTGCAAACTTCAATACTTATTATAGGCCTCCAATTATTATTTTAAAAATTACTGTAAGAAGTAGCTAGAAATTAATTGTACCCAACTACCTCACAGCAACCCCCTTCAAGGATCGCTGCCTTGTTGTGGCAAGGGGGCTTGCGTAGTTCAGTGAAGCTATGAGCTATGCCGTGCAGGGCCACCCAAGACGGACAGGTCATAGCTGAGAGCTCTGACAAAAGGTGATCCACTGGAGAAGGCAATGGCAAACCACTCCAGTATCTTTGCCATGAAAACTCTATGGACAGTTCCAATAGGCATAACGATATGACGCTGGAAGATGAGCCCCTCAGGTCGGAAGGTGTCCAATATGCTACTGGGGATGAGCAGACGGCTAGTACGAGTAGCGCCAGAATGAATGAAGCGGCTGGGCCAAAGCCGAAAGGACGCTCAGTTGTGGAAGTAACTGGTGGCGAAAAGACAGTCCGATGCTGTAAAGATTTTTATTCCATAGGAACCTGGAACGTCAGATCCATGAATTAAGGCAAGCTGGACGTGGTTAAACAAGAAATGAGAAGACTGAACATCGACATTTTAGGAATCAGTGAACTAAAATGGACAGGAATGGGTGAATTTAATTCAGATGACCATCAGGTATACTACTGTGGACAAGAATCTCGCAGAAGAAATGGAGTAGCATTCATAATCAATAAGAGAGTAGGAAAAGCAGTCTTGGGATACAATCCCCAAAATGACAGAATGATCTCAGTTCGAATCCAAGGCAAACCATTCAACATCACAGTGATCCAGGTCTACGCCCCAACCACTGCTGCTGAAGAGGATGAAGTTGATCAGTTCTATGAAGCCCTACAACACCTTCTAGAAGCAATGCCCAAAAATGATGTGCTTATCATCATGGGGGATTGGAATGCTAAAGTAGGAAGCCAAAAGATAACCGGGATAACAGGCAAGTTTGGCCTTGGAGTACAAAATGAAGCAGGGCACAGGCTGGTAGAATTTTGTCAAGAGAATACAATGGTCATAGCAAACACTCTTTTCCAGCAACCCAAGAGACGACTCTACACATGGACATCACCAGACGGTCAACACAGAAATCAGATTGACTATGTGCTCTGCAGCCAAAGATGGAAAAGTTCTATCCAGTCAATAAAAACAAGACCAGGAGCTGATTGTGGTTCAGATCATGAGCTTCTTGTTGCAAAATTTAGGCTTAAATTGAAGAAAGTAGGGAAAAGCACTAGGCCACTCAGGTATGAACTAAATCATATCCCTGACGAATACACAGTGGAGGTGACAAATAGATTTAAGGAATTAGATCTGATAGACAGAGTGCCTGAAGAACTATGGACGGAGGTTCGCAACATTGTACAAGAGGTAGCAACTAAAACCATCCCAAAGAAAAAGAAATGCAAGAAATCAAAATGGCTGTCTGAGGAAGCTTTACAAATAGCTAAGGAGAGAAGGGAAGTGAAAGGCAAGGGAGAAAGAGAAAGATACACCCAATTGAATGCAGAATTCCAGAGAAAAGCTAGAAGAGATAAGAATGCCTTCTTAAATGAACAGTGCAAACAAATAGAAGAAAACAATAGAATGGGGAGGACCAGAGATCTTTTCAAGAAAATTGGAGATATGAAGAGAACGTTTCATGCAAAGATGGGTATGATAAGGGACCAAAATGGTAGGGACCTCACAGAAGCAGAAGAGATCAAACAAAGGTGGCAAAATTATACAGAAGAACTATACAAGAGCGAGCTTAACATCCCTGATGACCACAGTGGGGTAGTTACTGACCTGGAGCCAGACATCCTGGAATGTGAAGTCAAATGGGCCTTAGGAAGTCTGAGCAACAATAAAGCTAGTGGTAGTGACAGCATTCCAGTTGAACTATTCAAAATCTTAAAGGACGATGCAGTAAAAGTGCTACACTCAATATGCCAGCAAATTTGGAAAACTCAACAATGGCCACAGGATTGGAAAAGGTCAGTTTACATTCCAATCCCAAAGAAGGGCAATGCCAAAGAATGTTCAAACTACCGCACCATCGCACTAATTTCTCATGCTAGCAAAGTTATGCTCAAAATCCTACAAGCTAGGATCCAGCAATATGTGGACCGAGAACTTCCAGAAGTACAGGCAGGATTTCGAAGAGGCAGAGGAACTAGAGATCAAATTGCCAACATACGCTGGATCATGGAGAAAGCTAGGGAGTACCAGAAGAACGTCTACTTCTGCTTCATTGACTATGCTAAAGCCTTTGATTGTGTGGAGCACAACAAATTGTGGCAAGTTCTTAAAGAGATGGGAATACCAGAGCATCTTATTTGTCTCTTGAGAAATTTATATGCAGGTCAAGAAGCAACAGTGAGAACTGAACATGGAATCACTGACTGGTTCAAAATTGAGAAAGGAGTTCGGCAAGGCTGTATACTGTCACCTTGCCTATTTAACTTGTATGCAGAGCACATCATGAGAAATGCGGGATTAGAGGAGTCACAAATTGGGATCAAGATTGCAGGGAGAAATATCAACAACCTCAGATATGCAGATGATACCACTCTAATGGCAGAAAGTGAAGAGGAACTAAAGAGCCTGTTGATGCGGGTGAAGGAGGAGAGTGCCAAAGTTGGCTTGAAACTCAACATCAAGAAAACAAAGATCATGGCATCCGGCCCTCTCAATTCCTGGCAAATAGAAGGGGAAGAAATGGAGATAGTGACAGATTTTATTTTCCTGGGCTCCAAGATCACTGCAGATGGGGACTGCAGCAAAGAAATTAAAAGACGCTTGCTCCTGGGGAGGAAAGCTATGGCAAATCTAGACAGCATCCTAAAAAGCAGAGACATCACCCTGCCAACAAAAGTGTGTTTAGTCAAGGCTATGGTCTTCCCAGTTGCAATGTATGGCTGCGAAAGTTGGACCATAAGGAAGGCCGAGCGTCAAAGAATTGAGGCTTTTGAACTCTGGTGCTGGAGAAGACTCTTGCGAGTCCCTTGGACTGCAAGGCGAACAAACCAGTCAGTCCTAGAGGAGATCAGCCCTGACTGCTCTTTAGAAGGCCAGATCCTGAAGATGAAACTCAAATATTTTGGCCACCTCATGAGAAGGAAGGACTCCCTGGAGAAGAGCCTAATGCTGGGAGAGATCGAGGGCAAAAGAAGAAGGGGACGACAGAGAATGAGGTGGATGGATGGAGTCACTGAAGCAGTAGGTGCAAACTTAAATGGACTCCGGGGAATGGTAGAGGACAGGAAGGCCTGGAGGATCATTGTCCATGGGGTCGCGATGGGTCGGACACGACTTCGCACATAACAACAACAACCTCACAGCAAGCGTCATATACACATTTCTTTGATCTATATACATAAGCACCTTCAAGAAACAACTGACTTATAGCAACCCCAGCAAGGCAAGTGAGAAGCTGAGGTAGTTTGCCATTGCCTTCCTCTATAGAGCCTTCCTTAGTGGTCTCTCACTCAAGTACTGAGCTTGCTTAGCTTCTGAGATCTGATAAGATCAGAATGCATGTGGTATAGCAGTTAAAAGTGGCAACTTCTAATCTGGCAAGCCGGGTGTGATTCCCCGTTTCTCCGCATGCAGCCATCTGGGTAACCTTGGGCTCATCACAGTCCTGATAGTGCTGTTCTGACTCAGCAGTCCTGACAGAAGCTCTCAGCCTCACCTACCTCAAAGGGTGTTTTGTTGTAGGGGGAGGAAGAGAAGGCAACATGTGGAAAAATGTTTGCATTTTAAATTTACCTGTACTTATTATATGAAGAACTTACAATGGCTTAACTAACTAGAATAAAGTTCAAGTCCAGTGGTACGTTTAAGACCAACAAAATTTTATTGAAAGTAAAAGCTTTTGTGCGCATGCATACTTCTTCGGATACATTGAAATGGAAGTTTCCAGTCCATATATATATAGAGAGGGAGATGTTGAGCAGCAAATTAGCTTGAGCATAATAAATTCTGTATAACAAAGGACCAAACCAAGTAGCAAGTTGGTTTATATGGTCATTTGGGTTTGATTCCAGGGAAATGAAGATTTCTGCAAATAAATGAGAAGTAGCCCATCAACCAAGGAGTTGGTTGGATAATAAGGTAGCAAATAAATGAAAAGATTTCTAAAAGAGGGTAGAAAAACTGAGACAAAAATGAACATATTATTTGCATCAATTATCACTGTTTTGGTCGGATAACTAGGCATGTTCAGAGAAAACATTCGAAGAACTAAGAAATGCACATGAAATATTCCACAGCTAATTTGTCAATAAAAATGAGCAATCCTAATAGTTAAAGAACTCAGATATAAAAATACTGATTTGTCACACCAGCATCTATTATGTATTTTGACCTATAAAAGCCTTTTGACAAAATCTACAGGGATCTGTTCTAGAAATTATTCTATTTAATGTATACATAAAGGGCCAGTAGTCAGCCATGAGCCATGAACTGGCCATGTTCACAGATGATAGCAAATTATTCAAGATGGTAAAAATCTAGGCAGACCATAATAAACTCAGAAAGAATCTTTCCAAAGTGTGTGAATAGCCAACCGTAAAATACATATGCATTGCTAGTGTCTGAACTGGTGATGTTTAACCGAAAGGAACTAAGGTTTTTTGTACCTCACTTTTCACTACTCGAAGCAATCTCAAAGTGGCTTACAATCATCATCCCACCCTCTCCCTATAACAGTCAACCTGTGAGGTAGGCAAGCTCTGAGGGAATTGTGACTGGTCCAAGGTCACCCAGCTAGCTGCATGTGGAGAAGTGCGGAATGAAATCTGGCTCTCCAGATTAGAGGCTGCCACTCTTAATCATAACACCACACTTGCAAAAAAAATGCTATGGAAATGAAAACAAAATAGTAGGTGTCTTTTATGGAAATAGGGAGGAGGCTGGTTTCTGTGCAGATGGATTCTTCTGATATGCTTTTTCTGGAAAAGAAACTGTCCAATCTTTCTTCAGGATTAGCAAACAACTTATTCTTATAGAATCTCTTGACAGGGGTAACAGAAGGGTAGAACATACTCACTGAGATTATGGTTATCCTTTTTTTGCCTCTCCTTGGCCATGGCTCGTGTATCTGTTTCTGACAGAAATTAAACACTATTTAAACATTCTTTGGTCAAAGTTCCAAATATTTTTGCATTGTCACCAGGAGCCCATTTCACTAAACGGAAATTTTCAGAAAAGGCTTTATTTCTGGGCACTCTCAGATTTGTTAAACACCACTTAGCCATGCCTTTGAGGTTCCCTAACATTGTTCTTTATAGAACAATGTTCCTTTTAAACTGTATATTAGTTGTTGCTGCTTGGTAACTGTGGCCATACAGTTTTAATTTTTATCATTTAAATTATTTCAATTATTTCTAATTTGCTGTACTTGACTGGAGAGGAAAATATCTTAAATTAACTTAAAGTGAACTTGAGTTCCATGTCCCATCATGCAAAAGATAATCAGATTTCTAAAATATTTGTGTGAGGGGGATAACCCTTCTTTGTTCACTTATAATTATACTGATAAACTGTACATGGTTGTTAGAATTCTTTGGATTAATTAAATATAACTTTTAACATTAATCCATTAATACAGACTTTTCTTGAATAGCTGTATTGTGACCTTTAAAGAGAGTAATTTGTGGCAAGCTAGGACAAATTTAATGGATAATGTATTTATACTATTGATCAGAAGCCAAAAATATGTATAAATCAGCTATGTTTCATAAATTAATTAGGCCTTTTAGTAGTGCAATGCTCAGAAGATTCACTGCTCTAGAACTGTGCACCTAAAGAGCAGTGCTCAGGCATGTCTCACTGTGGGGGACATTAATGTCTTAGCAAAGCAGGTCACAAAGTCATCTTCTGCTTCACCAAGACAGGATATCTACTATAGTAGGTGATGGTCTAGAGTTCCTATCTAGACATCTAAGCATTGCTCTCTTTGAACATCATGCTGCTGAAAAGCTAATTGTTCGAGGACATTTAGTTGAGTTTATGCCTATTTTGGCTTCTGATTAAAAGTATAAAATAAACTTATCACTAGAATTAAGTTGCATTTTAAAGAACACATAGCATGATCTGAAAGCACCTGAAATAATTCATCTATCAAGATGAGTCAGTGTTAGTCCAATTACAGGGTAATGCTGAGAAGAATTATAACCTTCTAAGGCCATTATTGCAATGGCTTTAGTAACATGAAACTACTTAGGATTGCTTGGTTAGCATCTGAATTGTAAAGAGTCCATGTTCTAAGCCTCTTGGAGGAAGGGCAAAATGAACAGCCAAAAATATCTCTATACTTCTGTTCAGCTCTGAAATGGCAACTCAAAAAAATAACACTCTCATGACATTAGAAACATGCCCTGGTTTATGCTTGGACTTCCAGGTGAAAAGGTGTGTCACTGGAGAACAACCAATCCAAGATCACACACTAAATTGCTTACTGTATGTTAATACTTAGCTTACTTTTATTCTGATGCTCACATGGACCCATTATGCACGGGGGTTTTAGCGCACATTTGGGGTGGAATGGCGGCGACTAAAATCACGGATAACGCACGGAGCCGGCTGCAACCGGCTGCAGCTTCGGTGCATGCCGCCGAAAAAGCCGCGTCAGTGAAACGCGGAAGAAAGCGCAGCTTCCGGGTGAGCGGGGCGCAACCAGAAGCGGCGCCCGGATCGGCGCGTGCATAATCGGTTACTCTGGGTTTTGCCGCCGTCGCGCCCCGCCCCGTGTATAACCGGTATGCGTCGCGTCTTCCCCCTCCGCGTTTTCCATGTGACCCGAAATCGCCGTTTCGGCGGCCGTGCATAATGGGCCATGCAGGGTTTTTTAAAAGAATAAAGAAAGGGATCGGCTTCTATTATATTTTAGTGAATGTAAATTAATACAGATTCATTTAGTGCTTCCTTTGAAGGTAGGATTCTTTTTTATGGTGTTACAACACCTCTTCAGTAGTTTTTGCTGTTCATTTTTATGCATATAAACCCTCCTTGACTGATGGTGGAGATTGAAATAAAGAACAAAGGAAGAGTTAGCCTCTTGCTAGGTCTATCTAAAATGTACCAATGCAAGTAAAGCAACCCTAGGGCCTGACAATTTTTAGAAGGAAGAAATCCTAATTTATCAGAAAATCCCTTCATCCTATTTAAACAGTCTTTAAGTCACCGGTGGTGTCCTCTTCAACCTAAGAACACTCCTTCAGTAGACAGCAAAAGATTCTAAGAGTCACTATACAGCTATGGTAAAATAAAACCAATCCCCCCCCCCCCCAGGTCAAGGGCAACCAAAGGCAAGCAAGATACGAGTGCAAATCCTAATACCCATGTTAGAACCCCCCTATGTGATGGTGTTGCCTGTTTATTTATTTATTGACAATAATTATATCTCCCTCTCATAGGGAGGGAGAACAGACTCAATCATACTTAAAACCCACTACCTGATAACAACAAACAGTAGGGGAAAAAAACAAACTATGGATTGGATCCTATGGTAAACCTCCATAGGGTTTAAGGAATTTCCATCAATGGAATAGGACTTTCTCATTTCTTCTGTCTGGCTGCATCCCCAAATTAACCCTAAATGTTGCTTCTGTGCAACAGGGACCCCTGAAAAGTATATGAGGAGAGACCAGGTGGGGGGCATGTCTGTAGTGGAAAGGGGAAGCTGGGAAAATCATTCAACTTGTTGGCACTTTCTATGGGTTCTAACCTGTTGAAATCAATTGTAAGCAATACAAAACATGTTTACAAACCATCAGTCACATTCATTCAAACTACCATCAGCAAATTTAAAATTAAAGCTGCAGAGGAAAAAAAACAAGGCTGATGAAAACAAAACTCCAGGTCTTTTTCCTGGAGGAATGGAGATAGAACCATTAAGTACATAGGGGAAAGGCCATTTACAGCTTTTAAGAATCAAAATTAACACATCAAAACATGACTGTATGATACTTGTATTCTGCAAACTGCAGCTATTTAGCATTATACAGATGAAACAGGAAGATGCTGTAAAGTGTAGCAGATATGATTTGACATCACTGTTTTCTGCATCAAACTTATGTATTCAAGTGGCTTCCACCACTCTTAAAACATAGGTCTGCCTTTGCTCTAAACCTATCAGAAACATTTCCACTGTAATGTTCTTGAGAAGCAAGCACAAGAATTCTCAAAAGAATTATGTTATGAGAACATCTGTTACCTGTGATTTCCCTTTTCACAGGCAAATTAGATGGATTTGTGAGACCCATATTTGCAGGTGGCATTCCTTGGTCACTGTTGTATATGTCCAGAATGCTACTTGAAAGCTGCAAGAACAGGAAAAGATAAAGAGAGATAAGGAGAAATGGAGTGGCAAAAATTAAAGAATGAAGAAATCAAAATTAATTCATGATTGGTAAGGTGAAAAGCATATGTAGGCACTTAAGAGCAAAATTCCTGTTCAGATGCGTATTCATGACTTAATCGCAGTGGGAGCAGCAAATGGGCATCTAAAGGCAGACTTTGCCCTCATCTTGTAAAAAATAAAATTAAATGTTAAGGGTCAAAGATTGCCATTGTTCCATATGCAGAAACTCGAATGAGGCTGATGTGAGTTTTATATGCAGAATGATGCCTGGTTATGGCCCCTGATGTCTGGTTTTGAATTAATGCCATAGCATATTTTCCAATAACAGGATTACTGCAACTACACTTCAAATATGAGTCAAGTTGAAAGGGAAAATAACCTTGCTGGTCTTACCTGAGACCCAAGTGAATTCTCAACCGCCTCTCTGAACTCAGAATTCATTTCTCAAAATGTTTATGCTTTATACATTTAAAAATAGAAGAGCAGCAGTGCTTCCAAACATTTTATAATGGGAATGGAAAAAGCATTGTAGCATGGAGACTGTGCTATGGGCAACTGCATAACAAGGGTACCAAGAGAGATCTCCTATATGTACCTAAAAGCTACAACAAATAGGATTAGTGCCAGTGGAAATTTTGGCTGATGGAAGGCCAGGGATTTTCATAATTTTCCTACTCCTACCACAAATGTCCACCCTCTCTCTCATGTTGTCCTGGAGGTCTCCTTTCCCCTAGAAGCATCATTTCAGGATGTAGGAGAACAGGTGAGGCTAGGAAGTCCTGTTTTGCTGACAGAAATCACTTTCATCAGCACAATTTTTTCCCTGTGGGATCCAACCCATAGTATTATTTTTTGTATCTTATAAAATCTTTAAAAACCCATAGTGTTGAGATTATTCAAGATCAAAATGTCCTTTCCTGATAAATCTGGCATCTTGGTTCACATGGAAAGGAGGACTACCATAACATGCTGTTTTTTGTCTGCTGCAAATGTTATTCTGTTACTCAATGTGGTTACATATGCCTATGAATAGGACAAAGGGATTCAGGTTGAGGATGCTGAGCTTCTTAGTGGAGTGATAACACTGGTTGTTGTGTGCCTGCAGATGCTCTCAAAATAGTTACAATGTACACAATAACTGGTATGGCATCATGGTTAGTGTCAAACTAGGATCAAAGAGAGTCAGGTTTGAATCCGAATTCTGCCATAGAATCACTAAGGGTGATTCTGCACTAGTGGCACCACTCCAGGCTGCAGCTGGTACATTGCAGTGGTGCTGCATGCTCTGACATTTTCTGTGTCCCCACAGTCGACCTTTTAGTGCAACAGACTGGGTCCACACCAGATTTCTGCACCCCGACAGACGCAGCTGGGGTGAAAGGTTTCTGCAGAGGGGGGTTGTTTTGTAGGAAGGTGGATTTGTGTGAGAGTGCAATCCCACCTTCCTGCAAAAAAAAAATTGCCTGAATCAGCCACGCAGTGCGGCAAAATGCTGAGAAGCTGAGTGGGCATTTTTTTGGCCCCCCAGGCCTCCATAGGATGTGGAGGAGCTGGGCCTTCCAGGCCCAGCTCTCCTGCACCCACATGGGTCTCTGCCATGCTAGGCCCTGTTGGCCCCTGAAGCACCCAAGGAAACACAGAAAACATCCATTCCCTTAAAGTGGGGCAACAGTAGGCTGGACAACAACTCTCAAAGTGAGGGCCTAAGATTAAATGATCCAGTGTATCTGGAGTGGGGCATCCATACAGGCATAGCCTTTGGGAAACAGGGATCTTATTAAATCTGCCTTTCATTAAATTAGAAGGAAAGATGTTCATTTTGGCTAGCAAAAAAACTCCTCTCGAAAGTGAATTATCTAATGCACAAAGATAGGGATGTATTTCTCTATAGTCAGTTGTTATTCCCTGGTGCTTTGGCAAATATGAACTAACTGCCTCAGATCTCAATAATTGAATGTCCAGATCCTCCAGTCTATGGATAATCTGTAGCTATATTGATTTATCATTATGTCAAATCAGAAATGATAGATCTAATCCCATTGTTGCTATTTTCTGTTGGGCTGACAGTGACCAGTTGGACACAAAGGGATCTTCCTCCCCTGGCAACTTCACATAGTATTGGATAGGGTGTAGAGGCAAAGGCAACTATGAAACATGGTTCATGATCAATTTCAGATGAATGTGTAATTTCTGGTAAACTGCTTTTCGACCTTTGTCTACAAAACGTAACACTGGGCTTCATAAGACAACAGGCTTCTCAAAATAAGGTAGGAAAGGGCACTGTAAAAAGGAGTAAAAATTGAAAGAGGGTACTAAGATGCCCTAGTATCCTTTATTGTCCATACACTAATTTACATGCAGGACCCAAGTAATTGTATCAATGAGAAAACATATACAACTACCAGAATTAAACAGAGGAACTTGAAATAATGAACAAGAGAACATGGGAGTGGTACTTGTAGACTGTTCCAGTGAAAAGAAGAAAAATGGGAAATGGCAAGAAGGTTTTCATTTGGGAAATAACACAGCTAATGTTTATAAGCAGTAAAATTGCTTCTTCTTATGCATCATCGAGGTTTCAGTCAATCTATTTTGTGGCCCTCATAATTTTTTTGCAGTGTCTGCCTGTGCTTTTTATGGTTTTTAGGCATTTTATTCTAAATGTCTACACTGAGTGCTCTTTTTCAACCTTGCATAATCTGTGCAAGATGCACAGATACCAGATCAGGCGATCTCAGGACAGGAACAGAAAAATCTGTTCATACAATCTATAAACATGCCTGCATATCCCTTCTTCCTGTGAATGCTGGGAAAAGCTCTTTTGAATGGGGCATGAGCAAATATTTATCTGCTTCACGCTACTGTTACTCCAACCTCTGTTTATTAACTTTATCTACACCAAAAAGTAAAATATTTGCAAAGAACATGGAACTTGTATTTCTGTTAAACTCTACAGCTTATCAGGTGACTTTGGACAAATCTACTTTTGAGCCTAACTTTCTCCCCAGAATGGATGTGCAGAGAACATAAATGGGGAAAGAATGATATAATCCACAAAACTAGTTGGGAAACCTCCAGACAACACTTTCTTTAGGAACAGAATGTTGCCAGTTCATAAACTGCAGACTTATACTATCAATACCATTGTTTAAAATAAAATGAGAATAGCAGTTAGAATCCGCATATGCCTTTATTTTAAGTCAGTTTCAGAAAATTCAGTTATATTTTTTATGTCTTAATGGAGATGAAGATAGATGATAAAGTCTGTTCAGAATCCAGTAAGATTTGAAAGCAATGCACATTTCTACCAGGAAAACCATTATTTAATTCTTGAATAGTAAGTCAAAATTTATATTTGTGCTCATAATTTTCTCTTTTAAAAAACATTTGTACTGTCTACTTTCCAGTCATTCCTTAACTGAACTATAAGAACTGAATATACATGTACATGATATTCCTCGTTACTTAGATTCCATGCCTCTAAGATCAATAACAATTTAATATATCAGGTCTTTATATAGCAATTCTATAGATTTAGTGGGAAAAATTATAGTTATTAATTCAAGTGTTTTTATATACTAGTACTGAGCACAGAAAATAATTTTTAAGCAGATAAGAAAACTCTTTGCTTCAGAGTGTGAATTATAATTTGGTAAATCTGCTTTTTGTCCCAACAGGATCCTCCAGCACAGCACATCTTCCCTTTTCTTTGCTTGTTACATGCCGCCGCAGAACGTTAGATGTGTATAAAACATTCTACCACAGTACATGGGAAGTAGACTAAATTGTTTCTCTTACATCCCTCTTTAACAATGCCATCATTGTGGCTGTCATGAAGACTAAATCATACAATGGTGGGTAGGAGTGGACAGGAGAGAGGGTTGCATATACATGGTAGTATGCGCATTCAACTCATCAGTTACAGAACACTATCTACTAGGTTGCAAACAGTAGCCTTTCATGCTGCCCTTTGGAAAGACTTACTGCTAACAGGCATGTAGAAAGCCACACTACTGCCTCTCTTTACATACGTATTTAAAAGATATCAAGATAAGGCCACACAGTGGTGGAAAGGATTCCTTCATAATTCTAATTTTTGGCTTATTCCTTCTAATTACAGAACATTTTCTGGTGCTGTTTGCTTTTTGTCATCTGCATTGTCATCTGCTGTGAGCGAAAACAGTGTAGGAGATAGAGATCTTGGATTCAAAACCATGTTTAGTCTATTGGATAAGTAAGGGGAAGTCATTCTCTTGCAGCATAATTTTTCTCACAGGCTTGTTTTGAAGATAAAAGACTCATGAGAGCAGGATACAAATGTAACATTGACAACAATGGAAGCAACAATCTTATTATAACAACAATTAATACTTCAGAGTCCAGCTGTGCCACAAAAGGTTTGATACGTTCTAGAACAGTACATGTTTTGAAAAAAAGAAAGGATAAGTTCCTTTTAGTAGACATCTGCTGGCAATTCAACGAAACACAGAGTACTCTCAAAAGTAAAGGCAAGAGATTTAGATCTAGAACTTGCATCAAAAACAGAGGGTGTATTATTCTGAGTGTACTATGTACCATTAGAACAAGACTAATCTAACTAACGGGGAGGTCTCTGTGTCAATAGGATGTGACTTGCAGCAACAGGATGTGCCTGGGGCAGATAGAATACACTGCCTTTATCTGAGGGAGTAGTACAGATCAAACTTCTTATTATTTTCATCTCTTGGTAAGCATCATCTAGCTTTGGAAAAGGGACATGCCAGAAATTGAACTTGTGTCTGCACAGAAATCTCCCCCCCCCCAAGTTTGTGGGTTTCTTAAAGTTACTCAATAGAAAGGTAAATACAGTCTGCATAAAAGGGCTATCTTTATTATGTCCCACATTCCAAAACACATCCTCTCCCAGCTGTCAAAAACAGGTACTGGGGATGAGCCTAACGAGCCCCATCACAATCTAAACTTACCCTTCAGATGATCCATGTAGATTAGCTGTAGAAGAGCAATCATTGTGATAATTAAGAGACAGCAGCAGGACCACCTAAAGCCCACACTGAGGACTTTTGCACTCCCTCAAACAATATTACTGAAAGAGGAGATATCTTGAGAGTTACCTGAAGAACTTCTGCACCCTCACTGGTGTTTAATATCTGCTGCTGTGGTTGTTCAGGAATTACTGGGGAAGGGGGGCGTAACCACCATGATCTTTGCCACCCCTAAGAAGATATGAACTGGTAAGGACTGAGGTGAGGACTTTTGTAATCTCAATCCCCTCTAGCTGTCTTACCTACTCATGTTTATTTATTTATTTCTGAAATGCCTGTGGCCAGAAACAAAGATGAAACCAAACCATCATGAACATACAGAACAAAAGGCTTAAGGGGAAGACTAGGAAGAGCTATATGAAGTTGTTTCTTCTGTAAAATGTAAACAGAGCAGAATTCTGCTTTTTGTGAGAGGAATTTCATTTCATTCCCAACCCCACAGTGTTCTCCAGATATTTCAGAGACATCCACATCAAAAGCCCATGTTGGACAGTTCAGTTTTCACTACTTCTAGTTTTCACTTTTAGATTTTAACTTTTTTGATGAGCAAAACTTACACATTCCTGTAGAAGAACCTCCTGCATAACCCCCAACAGAAGTTTGTAATGAGCTTAAACCCAATCTATTTAAGATTGTACTGTTATAATTGGAAATTTTAATAGGGAAAATAATTCCAGCAGTGTTCACTCTCCTATCCTATTGGAGGGGGGCATACACACCACATACAAAGCAAAACATATAATAGGTACTTGGTCCAACAGTTAAACTGCTTAAAGGCTAATCAGAGTTCATAAATTGAGCCTGAAAACTTTCCATCCATTCAAAACTAGCATGAAGAGAATTTTGCACACGACAGATCCAACTATTAGTTACTCATTTAAGGCCTGGAGACATTTCTTGTACATATACACATGCAAGCAGATATATTTAGATAGATGGTACCTTTCAGTTTAGTACATTTGGCCGTCTTCCTTCTTCCAATGACTATTGATCAATGTGAATCTCTTTATTTCTTTTCCCCCTCTGCCTCTCTCACACACCATTATAAATCATTTCACTCGGCACACTAAATGATTAACATGGCCAATGGTTAACTAGCTCCACAAAGACAATACAACTACATATCAAACTGAAGTCACAAGAAAAGTTAAGGTACAACTAACCAAGTTAGATTAGTTGCTTTGATATTTCTTCCAAACCCTATCTCTAAAGACAAACACACTCTCTCTCTCTGCTTGGGTAGCAGCGGGGCCCTCCATTTAGTGGAAATCCCCGAACAACAACAACAAAAACCTGGAACAAGAGAAGCATATCAGCAATCTGCATCAACTTATTGAATGATTTTAGTTGCAACCATCATTGGCAGTAATTTAATGTGGCCATGGAAAGTGCCATCAAGTTGCAGCTGACAGTAACCCACCCCCCTGGAGTTTTCAAGGTAAGAGACATTCAGAGGTTGTTTGCCACTGCCTACCTCTAGTAAATTAATGAAGTTTAAGAATTGTAGCACTTTCATCTGTCAAGTGGATAGCTGATATAGGAAGCATATTCCTAAATTAACTAAAATACAATTTGTTCACTGTTTAATTTTCTTATCATTTATTTTTAAATTACTCAGTATAACTAGCCAGCGTGGCTTGATTTAATCTTTGAATATTACAGATGAACTAGAAAATCTGCATTAACTTTTGTGTTCTTGATATATACCTGTCTATTCTTACTCACTCATCTGCTCCATATTTTCAGTTGGTTATTTTGTAAGTTTTTAACAATATCACTATTAAAATTACACACACTTGTTCATCAATCCAAGGGTTCATTCAGTCGATTTCAATGGAGAAAAACATTTCTAGGTGTAACTTGAGGTGCTCTTCTCACAGATTGTCCCCTTCACCAAAATTACGTTCCTTCCCAAATTACAGAGAAGTAGGAAGGCACTGGCAAACCATCCCGTATTGAGTCTGCCATGAAAACGCTAGAGGGCGTCACCCCAAGGGTCAGACATGACCCGGTGCTTGCACAGGGGATACCTTTACCTTTACCTAGGAAACAAGCACCCCTCATTTTATCAAGTGAAATTAAAATCTGCTGGGCAGCTGGGCACTGGGAAATGAGGCAACACTAACTTGTGCTTTCTCCTGTTCTCAATCAGGATTCTTATCAGTGGGCTGTTTTGTAAACAAAACAAAACACCAGAGCATGTTGTTAGTGAGAAAAAGCTAAACCCTGATATTCTCCTGCTCCTTCCCTCACTACATTCTAAGTGCTACCAGGGAGCAATTATTTTTCAGCTAGGCTCCAACAGTGAAGTTAGCCAGCATCAGGAAAAAAATGATCAAAACACTGGTGAGGACACCATTTTGATTAAAAGTAGATTCTCCTGCTGACTTAATATAAGAGTAGCAGATCAATTGCCTGCTTTCCTGCCCCTTACCAAGGCATTAGCAGCCAGCATGGAAGTTTTTAGGGTTACTTTCAGCTACTCACTGTCTCTTAGTCTAATCTGCCTCCTTGTTTTGAAGGTAAAGTGGAGGAGTGATGAATAATGTTGTAAACTGCTTTGGTTCCCCAATGCCAGCATGTTCAAGCAAACAGTAGACCCAATGCCAGCATGTTCAAGCAAACAGTAGATAAGCATAGCCTCAGAGCATGAAACTGCTCACATGAACAGGATCTGTGCATAAAAGGCATCAGAAATCCCTCTCAAATCACTATAATAGCACAATGATTTGTTAGAAATGAACATTTTGTGTACCGGGACACTCCTGTTTGGCCAGATTATTGGTTAATTCTTCTGGCTCAATGTGACATTCTACGAAGATCATACTTTTTGTATCACTGTCTCTTATCAAAATCCCTTCAATCTCCTGCTGCATGTGAAAAATGAACCCTAACTGTCAGGTCAAAAATTTCCCAATTGTTCACATATGCCCAAAAGAATTCTGTTCAGATTGAGAAAATCACAGGGCATTTCCGCACATTAGTAAAAATAGTGTTATGGCAGAGGAATGGCAAAACACTAAATTTTATTGCACTTCCCAGCCCCTCCTCACCTTTTTGCTGCTTGCCTTTGTCTGACTCCTTTTCACGCGTCTCACTCTCCACATCTGCTGCTGGAAATTGTGGAAGAGAACAACGCACCTTATACGTGTAATGCTTCCTCCTGTCAATCAGTTCAGGCAACCAATCCCCTTCCTCCATTGACTTCAATGGGAATTTTGGCTTTTCCACATTTCCCAGGGCTTGGTGGGGTGCGGGTTTGAGGTACAGCCTCCAAACCTTCAGGGAACCTCTGAGAGCCTCTTCCCTGGCTCCCCTCCAATTTCAGAATGTTTGGTCCAAGTAATCCATGCCTAGGGTCTCCCAAAGAGGTTACCCCTCTCTCTCCATTATATCCTGTGGGATGGGCTCTCCATTGGATATAATGTAGGGATGGCGACACCCTCTTTGGGATCTCCGGGAAAGGCAGAAAAGCTGAAATTCCCATTATCACCAATGGCCACATTGACTTTAATGGGTGCTAAAGCCAATTGGCCAGATTGGGCCCTTAGTGATTAATGTCCTTTGATTTGGGGTGGGGGAAGAAATCTTTTGAGAAGCACGCTTTGTGTCACAACACAGAAAAATGTTTTCTGTAGGCATCGCCTATATGTGTGTCCAGGCACATTGCCATTTTTAAAAAGAAATTCCTGTCCCTAGGAGAGGGAGGTGGGTGCAAAAGGGGGACAATACAGACAACTCTAGCACGTTTAAGCCTCCATACCTTACTTCTGCTGGTTGCCTGCTGGTTGCTCTCTAGGCGCTAGTGCTTTTTAGATTGGTGATTCTCAAACTCACACTTTAAAATGGAGGATATTTGAGCTGTTGGCTGGCCAGATGCTGGATGTGGGCAACATCATGCAGAGCGTCCGGAATAACTCCTGCATTAGGTAAGGATTTCACTATATTTATTGTGTGCAGAAAAGCCTACGGCATTAGAGAATGGGTGTAGGTTAAGGTGACCAGATTGTCCCACTTTTGGAGGGACATCTAGGGGCACCTGGCAAATAGTACTTGTGTTGAAATTAAAATATATATATTACAATACTATTTTTGCATTCTATGCGTTCTATGAAACTTTTTGTTGTTCCATATAGACCAAATTTTTAATCAAGAACCCCCCCCCCCCCTGGTAAGTGGTGTCCGGCTTTACCAATGTTAAAATCTGGTCACCTTAGTGTAGGTTGGAACTTGAAGTTTCATTTTCTGAAAGCAAATCCATGTTGCATAATACTTTCCTATAATCTAGGTATTTGGAGTGCCCTCTTAACCAGGTACGTGGTATTCCTTTCACCATTGTAACTGCATTTTATCACCTAATATGATTACTTTTTAGTAGCTTTCATGAAGACAGAACAAGAAACTTTCCCAGCAATGATCTACCTAAGCCTCGCAGTCTTCTAAGTATGAAGAGTTCTTTTTTGAAAAACAGGTCAGTGAAGGGCTTTGCAAACACTGTAGTCCTACTTTGAGAACATTCTTCATTTTTAAGTCATTCATTAAAGACAACTTTTTAAAGGATACCATCCAAAATTTTCAAATAAGTGACCATCTGTTTGAGACAGAAAAATAACTACTTTATACAGATATAGAAGAACACGATAGTAAGTTAGGAATACACACTTAATTTGTGGGGTATTTTGAGTGAAATGCATTCTTCTCTCTTAAAAGATTAACAAACTCCTTTCCCCTGTTCTCTGCACACTATCTTTAATGTACACTATGAATTGGTTAGTCCCAACACATTTCTATTTATAAGTGACTGGCAGCTCTAGAGAAAATTCTGAACACTTCAGCAAGGAATGCTTCTCTTCATGGCTTTCACCTGCCTTTCAAAGGAAGAAAGCTCAACAGGAAGGAAGGGAACAGCCTTTTCTCAGTTCCTTCTAAATTACCACAGAATCCACTTCACTGAATATATATTCGCCAGTCTCTTCAGATGGCCTGTATGGAAAAACTAGGAAGTAGCTCTACTCACTAAATACTAAAACAGTTTTTTTCTGGCATCTCTAAGGTTTAATACAATCCTTATCTCATTCAGCAGCAGCCAATCAATGGAAGTGGTAGTAGGAAAACAAGGACTTCATGTTTTTTTAATTTATTACGACAGGCCCTGGTCAGTGGAAGCCAAGCATCTTCATTACATGTATTCAGGACAATTTATATCAGAAGATATTTTATTGTAATTCCTGTGAATTTATATACTTGGAAATAAATGTACCGAAATCAGTAGAATTTAGAAGCACTTCATATGATACAGATGAACTTTAGCATGCTAAAAGTAGTCACCCATATCTGTTCTGCTGTTGATATGTAATGAGGTTTCACACTTCACAACTGTTGCACACAAATCACATAAAATACATAGTACCCCATCACTTATGCATCCTTTTACAAATGTGAGTGTGTTTCAGGGAACTTATTTGACAATTCCTTGCACTGATCTGACTGAACTTAGCTAATTCATTGTGACTGAATGTGGAGAGATATGTGAGACAAAGTGGATGCTCAGCTGGATGCATATACCCCTCTACATTCTGTCTAAACTAATTATGCACAACTAGAGCTATGTTGTACAGCTCTAGTAGGCAATGAAACTACCAGTTCAGTATGGGAATGCAGGAAGCATCAACGCAGTTACGTAAGCAATGGGAGTGCATTCCCTTTTCTCTCCAAAAATAGTGACTGTGACAGAACCAAATCCAATTAGATATGTGGTTTTATGATGTCATCATATTCACAATGTAATCCCTAACTGGCTAAAATCATACCATGAAGAAGACTTTCAAGTAACACTTAGCCAAAGGAGCAGTAATACAATCTTGCAAATGCAAGAAAAAGAAATCACAGAGACATTTGAATTCCAGTGATTTTTCCCCAAATATTTCTATAATCCACTGAAACAGCAGCTTAACCAAAAGTAATTGAACTTCAGAAAAAGTTGGTGCAAAATCAGCATACACTTGCTTGGCAAGGAATACCAGAGTTCCATTGCACATAGGTGTTTGCATAACACATGTGAATGAGATAACCAATTTATGCATGCAGTGTACATGCTAAATATACACAATGTGGAATAGCCTTCACCCTCAAGTCAGTGTGCGAATATTAAAGCTCTACAAAGTGCTGATGGACTTTATGCACTTATTAGGCTGTTCCACACTCTTTTATGCTGATTTGTGCTCTGTGCATACAATTGTAGAATCCCCACTAAAAGTATGGAGCAAGACTCTACTGGCTGTGTACCTCCAAAGGCACTACTATTTCTAAACAATACGGGTATTAGTGGACAGTGATCCTTTATGACAAATATTCACAGGCTTTAGATAGCTTCTCTTCAGTGAACACTTATGCATTGACTTGCAGGAGGGCACTTGTGGATGGAAGGAAATGTGACACCAAGCGTTATATTGAAACATGGCCAGATTCCCTGCCAACAGGCTCCATCTCAAGGCAAAACTTCACAGCTGTGACAAACAGAACTTTACCATAACTTGCTAACCACCAACATCAAACAGTAACAGAGCAGGCGGGTGGGAAGCTGTCTACTTGGCAATTGTATGGCAAGAGGCTGGGTCCTGCAGCATGCGGTGCCATTATAGGCATCCCAGAACTTGCCTCCCTGGCAGCAGGATGTGCCACCATTATGCTGATGCACAGTTCGGGGGTAGCTGGGGTGGTCACATCCATCCTCCAGCTGGCCCTCAATAGACGGCCTAAGGTGAGTTGTGGCCATGCTTTAGTGTGATTCTATACAACACTTCTATCATCAATCCTTTCCACTCCAAATTATAAAGGGTATGAATTTATGAGGCCAGATTGGCCTGCATTCCTTGACAGTTTAGCTAGCATCACATTCAATCCGTAATTTGATATGCACAGCCCTGGGCCCTGTGTTGTTCAATGTATTCAAAAATGATTTTGATGAAGGAATAGAGGGGGTGCTTATCAAATTTGCATTTAGGTAGGAAAAATCAAAGGGATCATTATAGGATGGGGGAGGCCTGTCTTGGTAGTAGTATGTGCAAAAATGATCTAGGGGGTCTTAGTAAACCATATGCTGAAAAATCAGTAGTATGTCATGGAGGGTAAAAAAGGCAAATTGGATTTTGGGATATATCAAAAGAAGAATAGTATCCAGATCACACAAGATAATGGTACTACTTTACTCTGCTCTGGTTAGACCTCACTTAGAATAAGGTGTTCAATTTTGGGCACCACAATTGAAGAAGGATGAAGACAAACTGGAATGTGTCCAGAAGAGGGCAACAAAAATGGTGAGGGTTATGAAGATCAGGATGCATGAGGAAAGGTTCAAAGAGCTTGGTCTGTTTAGCCTGGAGAGAAGAAAAGTAGGAGGTGATATGAATAGACATCTTCAAGTACTTGAACGGCTGTCACATAGAGCAGGCTAGTCAACCTGTGGTTCTCCAGATGTCCATGGACTACAATTCCCATGAGTGCCTGCCAGCATTTGCTGCCAGGGGTTCATGGGAATTGTAGTTCATGAACATCTGGAGGACCACAGGTTGGCTACCCCTGACATAGAGTATGGAGCAAAATTGTTTTCTGTTGCCTCAGAGGGTAGGAACAGAACCAGTGGGATGAAATTAATTCAAAAGATTTTGGGCTAAATATCCAGAATAAGTTCCTGACAGAGTGGTTCCTCAGTGGAACAGGCTTCCTCAGGAGGTGGTAGTTTCTCTTTCCTTGGAGGTTTTTAAGCAGAGGCTAGATGGCCACCTGAAAGAATTGCTGATTCTATGAATTTAGGCAGATTGTAAGTGGGTGGGAAGAAGGGATTGTGTTGGTGCTTGGCTCTTGTGGCCCTTTCTTGCATGACCAGGGAAATGCAAATCACCACTGTGGGTTGGGAGGTGAATTTCCCAGACTGGCCAGAGTTTCTGATTGGGGGGGGCATCATCTGGGCAATAGAACTGGGATCACTGTGGGTGGGCAGGTAGTTGTGATTTTCCTGCATTCTTCAGGGGATTCATGGCCCTGGAGGTCCCTTCCAACTCTATCGGCCTTTCTGCACCCATATAATACCTTAGGTATTCTATTCTGGCTGCTCTGCAGCCAACATCCAGTGTCCAGGCAGCAAACGACTGGCTACATTGTCCATTTTAAAGCACTATTTGGGGAATTGCATAAAGTGGATTTCCCAAACTAAAAGTACTTTCCCCCAGAGGGCAACCAGAACTCTACACACTAAAGAAATGTATGGAGGCAAAGAAGCACTATCTCTGCCTCCAATGTCCCACACTCACATCCACCTCCTTCTCCCTTCTCCCAGGGACAGGATTTTTTTTTTTTAAGCAAACGGCCTAGAGCCACAAATAGGTGTACAAGCATGCAGGCAAAGCCAAAAAGATTTTTTCCCCAAAGTTGTCACACAAACCATGCCTCTCTACAGCTCCCCCCCCCAAAAAAAATCAGGAATTAGATTAATTTTTAAACAAGACTCGTGATTCCATAAGGTGTGGTGTTATAAAAAGCACTATGCATCTATGATTAGATGCATAGGCATTTCAACTGAGAACTATTGATTTAAAAAAATTGGTGGGCATCGCATGACCTTTAAAAAAAGGAGAAAGGGGACTGGCTGCCTGGTTTGATTTACAGGCGGAAGAGAGTCACATATAAACCGTGTTGATCTCTTCCGCCATTTCCAGCAGTGCTTGTGGAGTATAAGAAGCGCAAAAAGATGGCAGACTTCAGCGCTACACCATTATATTGGTGTAACGCTATTATTTTCGATGTGCGGAAGTGCCCTATGATTCTATGATGGAAACAGATGGTTCCATTTTGAATAGCTGTATTTTCTGCCAAGTTGCTTATCTTTTCTACCACTTTTTGAGTGTGTATGGCAAATATCACTTGGTAATTCAGTGCTGAACTTCACATACAAAAATGAATTTTGAGTCTTCCATGGACTTTGTCTAATCTAATGTAAAATGTGCTTGACAAAGGTATTTGCCATGATGCTGTCTTGTGCAGCCTTTTCCAGTGGGCTAAGATAAGGAAGCATGGCTGTTAATATTTAGTCTGGCCTTTCCCCAGCAAAGATGCCCTTGTGTTTGATGATACTGGACTCTAGCTGGAAATATTTTTTGAACAGGAATACTTTGCAAGCAATTGACAACCTATATGCTCTAACTGTATTGAGCAATAAATTCTCTGTGTTTTTATGAGCAAGCTTGAACACACAGTGTGGGGATGAAAGGCCAGATATTAGTTTTACTAATAAAAATTATACATGGAAATGGTAATTGAAAAATATATCAAGGAAGTTATGCATTCCATTCTTTTTATGTTTCACAGTGTTCTCCATCAAAAGGAAACTGTTAGTTAAATACATTAATGAGACCTGTAACTTGCTAATTTTTGTGCTTAAAATTAATCTGACAATTGAACTAAATTTCTGAATATTTGGTTTGTCATACTTTTGACACAGTCTATAAAATAATTTACAGTCCTAGACATAATGCTGCAGACTAAACCCATTGTAGAGAAATGCACTCCTACAGAACCATCCTAAGCAGTTAACACCCTTTCTATTTTGTTGACATCATTGAGTTGAAAACAGCATATTGCCACTTAGGATGGCACTGTCAGTTTCTGAAATACAAGCATCATCCATGAAAACAAAGTAAAATGGTAGGCTCTATATACAGAAAAAAGTACAGCTTGGTTTCTCTGAGCTTTCCAAGTAAAAAAAAACACTGGATGTTAAACTGACAAGGAAAGCACTGTATTTAATGGTGTAAAAACAGTATGTTGCAATAAGAGGAAGATGCATGCACAATTTCAGGGTGATGATTCTAAATTAATTCTAATGTAGACAATTTTGGAACTCTACTGTTTTGATTGTTCACTGTGCTACCAAAGAAATGTGCTGGTACGAAGAAGAAGGAGAGAGAGAGAGAGAGAGAGAGAGAGAGAGAGAGTTGGTTCTTATATGCCGCTTTTCTCTACCCAAAGGAGGCTCAAAGCGGCTTACAGTCGCCTTCCCTTTCTTCTCCCCACAACAGACACCCTGTGAGGTGGGTGAGGCTGAGAAAGCCCTGATATCACTACCCAGTCAGAACAGTTTTATCAGTGCCATGGCAAGCCCAAGGTCACCCAGCTGGCTGCATGTGGGGGAGTGCAGAATCAAACCCGGCATGCCAGATTAGAAGTCTGCACTCCTAACCACTACACCAAACTGCCAAAGCAAGTACTGTTGTGCAGAGATGAAGGTTGAGAACAAATTTTGCCATTTACAATCCAGAATTAAAGTCCTCAGCTGAATTCTCTGTTTCAATTATAACAATGCAAGTCAATAATAACTTACAGTTCTTTGCATGAGTAGCGGTGTTTCAGAGCAACACATTCCTTCATCATTAAAACTCGACTCCATATTAATTATGTCATCAATAACGTCATCCATCTAATAAAACAAAAGTTATGGATGAAGTGGTTAGCCATGAAGTATATAGTATAAATCGTTGGTCATTGTTAAATTGAAAATAATCCATGACAAGTAAATGATAGTGACAAGCTCTTTTGCTAAAAGACAGCTTAGGGTACACAGTGCGCTCCTTTTACTGAACCTTATTTGTTCCAGTCCTTTAAGCTCCTTTGATGGAAGACCACCTCAGAATAAAACATAAGCTGTTCCATTTTACATAATAATGCAGTTGGGTTATTATAATTAATCGATGCGGTCAAAAGTGTTCATTGGTTATTGGACACTTTTTCAACTGCATTTTGAGACTTTTAACTCCATGAAAATTGCCCTTCCCTTATTACAGTTTTTCAAGATGTAAACAGCCTTTATTACAGTAAACTTCTTTATTACTACTTACACTTCTCTTTCTTTTTCATTTGATTTTGTTTGCTGTCAGCCTAATCTGGCTACATAATATATTGATGATATTGATCCCCAACCACAGTAGTCAAGGAAAGAGTTCCCTCACTCTCTTTTTTTCCCCACTGAAGAAATTATCACATAGCCAAATCTGGTTTGCTATACAGCATCATGACATGACTACGATTGTATACAGGAGTAATTAAGGAAAATGAAAGCATTTAAGAGAAAAATGAATAATGAATAATGAATAGACAAAATGATGGCACCAAAGGGATTAACAAATCTACACTGTGCCTCCACAAGAGTCATAGGTTTCTTTAAAGACTTCTAGAGAGACTTTCTCTATCAAGATACATGACAGAAACAAACCATACCACATTTTCATGTTCTCCTCCAAGTGCTAGTAATTTGGTTGTTGGACTTCCAGGAGTGTTGATATCACTGGCAGGTGGCATCTGCCCACTCCTTAATAAGGGTGTTGCTCCTGAAGAACTGACTGAATGAGATAGTGATAGAGTTTGGGTGGGCAGTTTGGTATCCAGGGTCAAGTACTGTTTGACTTGTTGCCTTGGCATTTGTTGAATATGGTACTTGGATGGGTTTTCAAAGTGTGTCTGGACCTATAAAGACAAGAAAATCGACAGCTGTTTCTTTTACATATGTCTGGTGATTTCTGATAAAAACAATTCTGAAAGTATAACTTTCTGAAAGTGTGGTTTTTCAGCTGTACTTCTGGTTAAAATGTCTTTATGACATCAAATAGTATGACTCAAATGCAAGCATATTAATTGGACTGACTTTTCAGTATCAGTCTCATCAAATCAGCAATAATACATTTGTAAGAAAACAGAATTTAAATGGATTAGTTTTCTGTACCTGAAACTTATTCAACCAATAGAAAAAAGAACAAATATAGACATTGTCCTAGCATATAGTTGTTTAAAGCCACATTCTAGCTGAAACCTATGCATGACAGTATACATCCATAGACAATAAACATTAAAACAGATTGTTCTCATCATACAGGCAGTTACTATGAAATAACCGAATGAGTGCTTTTGAACAGAAACATATGAAAGATGCAATTCAAACCAATACTTTGTTTTTGCTAGCTCACCTGGCAGTAAGAACGATCTGTCAAATGAGGCATTTTCCAATTATCATACAAATAAGGATCCAGAAATGATGTCCTAGCTGATTACTAATCAACCCCAAGCAATGTAGTAATCTCAGCAACCCCTTTAAGGACTAGTAAGGGTTTGGAGAAGCCAGTGAGACTTTATAAATTAAGTGGTCATGCCCAAAAAACGGCTAATTAGGTAAGCCTAGGTCATCCTTTGATTGTTTAGACTGACAGCCACTACTTCAAACAACTCCCATCAAGATCCATGAAACATTTCTGCAATTTATCTACTCTAGGGACATTGAGTACACAAGTCTGCTCTGTCCCATTCACCCTCTGGCTGTCTCGGCATGGTATAGTATGACTAATGCCAAATTTCTCCTAATCGATTTTGTTCAAGCAATCCTTAAGATTTAAACAATAAGTGAACTTTGGTCATATCCTTCGATATTTATTTATTTTAATCCACTTACTATCACACATCCTTTTACAAAATGAGTATTTATGATGGCAACATTTTGACTCATTCTGTAACTGCTTAATATTAATTGACTTTTAGTAATACTCTTTTCAGTTGAGATACCATCCAGCCAGAATTAAGTGCTTTAACATTACACTGATTCCATGGAAAAGACAAATGCATGAGAGCCAACATGATGTAACAGATTGCCAGACGAGGACTGTGGGACACAGATTTGAAGACCTATAGTGCCATGGGCTCTCTAGATGGCTTTAGGCTGGTTACTTTCTCTCAGCCTAACCTGCCTCACAGGACTGTTGTTCAAAGGATAAAATGGAGGAGGGCAGAGCTGACATTGTAAGCTGCTTTTGATCCCTATTATTAGATAGAAAGAAAATGTAAAAACTCCCCCCCCCATTCCCAGTCTAATTCTGTCCATCTGATTCCAATGGTATAATGTGTGACAAGCACACAGGACTGGGAAGATTACAACCTTACTTCCAGCCCTTATTCATACTTGAAGTGTGTGGCTTCAGATGCATCAATATCATTATCACCATGTTCTAGAAATGTTATTTTTTCCAAGTGCTACCCTATTGTAACAAATCCATCAAACTGCTAGATGCCACTTCATGGCATTTTAAATGTTTAAAATGTTTTTAAGAAGGTTGCATAAGAAAACCATTTCAACTCTGTCCTCTTCTGAGTCCTTCTTTTGTAAATTTTCCACCACAAAAGGAAAACTAAAATGGTTTGCATGACTTAGAAGAAGAACTGAATTTTTGTACCCTGCTATTTACTACCCAAGGGAGTCTCAAATCGGTTTACAAACACCTTTTCCCTTCTTCTCCCCACAATAGACCACCTGTGAGGTATGTGGTGCTATGAGAGGTCTGAGAGAACTGGAAATGGGCCACAGTCATTCAGCAGACCTTAGGTGTCTCAAAGCAGTTTCCAATTGCCTTCCATTTCTCTCCACATAACAGACATCCTGTGAGCGAGGTGGAGCTGAGAGAGCTCTGTGAGAAATGGGAATGGCCCACAGTCACCCATCTCGCATCAGGTATCTCAAAGCAGTTTACAATTGCCCTCCCTTCCTCTCCCCATAACAGACTCCCCATGAGGGAGGTGGGGTAGAGAGAGCACTAGCTCATGGTTTGGTAGGTTTAGTACCTCACTTTGAGGTTGGCAACCCAAAGAGGAAGTCTCTCTGTGCATAGCAGTCTTGACCCTAGTCATGTTTATGCACACCTAGGTAGTGTGGAATTCTAGAACCTGAACCTACACCAGTCTGCCAACCTTACCTCCTCTTACTGGCTCATGGTGGGTTACATTTTGCCCAAATTAAATCCTCATTAAAACCCCATTAAAACATCGGACATATCTCCAATTACAATAGACTCCTAAAAATATTTTTAAAATCATGGTGGACTGCATCCCATTAACCCCTCAAAAAGAAAACTAATACAAGAGCAGGAGTGGGAGGAGGGAGCTCAGATTGATTAGCGAGTACTATACTCTTAACACTGGGGGGGCCCATCAGATCTTCCTTGCCATGTTGGCCTCAACCATAAACTTGGCAGAAGAGCTCCATTTTGCAGGCCCTGCGGAATGCTGAAAGCTCCTGCAGGGCCCATAGCTCCTCTGAGAGCTCATTCAACCAGGTAGGGGCCATGTAGGGGCCAGGTCAACCTTGGAAAAGGTCACTTCAGTTCCCATGTCTCTCCACCCATTTACTTGTTCACAATTTACAGTTTCAGGCTGTAAATATTCTTTATTTAGATCTTCCAGACTTGGAGGATGGACGCTGGTCTGTTTATCTTTCTGTCTGTCTGCACCCCAAAATACAAACAGTTGCTGGTTAGGGCTAGCCAAAGCCCAAAGCCCAGGAGGGACACACCTGCACCGCTCCAGCCCAAACTCGGACTGCAATCCTCTACCATTGTCTGTAGATTGCTACTCATCTCTAGATTATAATGATCAGCTCTGCAGGAAAAAATGGCTACTTTGGAGGCTGAAGCATTGTACCATTGTACCATTTTGAAATACCACCTTCAAACCTCCAGGAATATTTCCATCCCAGGGGTGGCCAACCTCCAGGTGGGAACTAGAGAGCTCCTGGAATTACAGCTCATCTGCAGACTATAAAGATCAGCTCCCCAGACAAAAAGAGCTGCTTTGGAGGATGGACAGGGTTGTTGTGGAGAAAAAACATTTAAGGCCTCCCATGCATGTTGTTGTTGTTGAGTTGAAACACCCGAGGCCTACTGCACAGGCTGAATTGTCACGTTCAACAACTTCCCACACTTAGCCTCAGACTGCTGGCAGAACTGGCAAGTGGATGATGAGCGTTCTCCCTCCCCCTTGCATTTAGGCCTGCTGTGAAGGAGCCTCTAATAGCCTGTCTGAGGCAAAGGAGGCATTTCTGAGAGCAATGTAGAGGAGTCTGTGAGTTAGGATCAGGTCTCCTGACTGCCCTTTCTTCTGAGGAGTCCTCTTCATCACTTGGCTCTGCTGGAGCTGGCTGGTCCACAGCATCAGGGCTGCCCCTGCTTAAATGCCCCTGAGATCAGGCTAGCCACGGCCAACCAAGCGAGGACTTGTAATTATTATATATTTCAGTTTTTGGCTTTGCCTTTGTCTTGTGTCTTGAGGATTTTCTTTTCTTTTTTTGGCTTTACAGTTACATAGTAGAGCAGGATGTGTTTACCAGTCAGTAGCCAACAAATTAAAAACTTAACTTTCTATTTAGGTGATATTGCAAGTAGGTGAAAAATTGTGAGAAAGCCTTTTTAAAAAATTCTTGCTACAGGAAAGGAACCATGCCTGTCTTTACTGGCTTCTGAAAAGCTTCCGTGTTGTGTAATACAACTGTTGATCAGTGTGATTCTTCCCATGAAACAGTCCTAACAAGTATGTACAACTGGCTACCTGTGCTAAAAGCTGAGAAACCTATCTCTCTGCTTATCCACAATCTCAGAAGCCAGTTTTAACTGCAGTGTAACTTCTTGACACCAGTTGTCACTAGATCAAAAAGGGCTGTATGAATACCAAGCAGACAATCCCAAATCAGCTCACTGAAAAAAACTAGTTCCTCTTTTTTAATTAATGGTCTGTGGTAAGGGAAAAGATGCTAAGTGCAGTCCTGTGAGTGGATGGCACTATTTTTATATGACCATCTTGCTGGCAGAGTTTAAATATGAAAAGAGAGGCTTAAAAGAATTACAGTTTTATTGTGAAGACAAATGACTGCATGGAAAGAGAGAAGAGAAAGAGTTCCAGTAATCCTAATTATTCTGTGTTGATTCAGTCTGCTTATTCTGGAGCAGGAAGGAGAGCAGGGGGAAGTATGCCCAAAGGAGCAGGAAGTATCCAATTGAGGACACCAGAAGAGATAATTTGGAAAAAAAAATCAGAAAGTTCTTGATGTGACTATGCTAAATATACATCTTCTCTGATGTCACCTGCAGGGTATTCTTCATATAATTTTGAATCATGCACACTACAAATCTTGCATATTCCAACACATCTAATTAATATCTGCTATCCTCTGTGTGCTGTCCTACCGGAGCAGAAGAAGGGAGTAATGTTTTAAACGTTTTTAATGTATTTTAGATCATTTTATACTGTATTATTTTATTCCGTATGGTTGTGAGCTGCCCTGGGACCTTTGGATGAAGGTGCAGGATATAAATTCCTATATAAATAAATAGACATTGCATGAATACAGCTACCATATCAGAAGAATCCAGCCTTTATTCCTTTGTGGAAAACTAAGCAACTATACCACTCAATTCCTCATCAGCTTCCTCTTCTAGATGAAGGATGAGGAGGAGGAGGAGGAGTTGGTTCTTATATGCCACTTTTCTATACCCAAAGGAGTCTCAAAGCAGCTTACAATCACCTTCCCTTTCCTCTCCCCACAACAGACACCCTGTGAGGTCGGTGAGAGCCCTGATTTTACTGATCATTCAGAATAGCTTTATTAGTGCTGTGGCAAGCCCAAGGTCACCCAGCTGGCTGTATGTGGAGGAGCGTGGAATCAAACTCAGCTCACCAGATTAAAAATTGGTGTCCCTAATTACTACACCAAGCTGGTAACTCTGCCATGACATAAGCCACCAAAATGCTTAAAAATATCCACAACATATTTATTTAGATATTTATACCCCACTTTTCTTTGCAATGGGAATTCCAAAATGGCTTACTACATTATGCTTCCATCCTCCATTTTTCCTCACAACAATCCTGGGTAGTAGGTTAGCAAGGAGATTAATTCGCCTTAAGTCACCCAGCAGGTTTTCATGACAGAGTGGGAATTCATACCTGGATTTCTCCGATCATAGGTCAGCACTCTAACTATTAGACACACTTGTAGAACAGCAGTATGCTGTGCTCTACACCCTTTGCTTTCTTTCCAGGAAGTAACTCCCCATCGGCTTCTACCCCAGATCTCAAAGAATAGATCACCACATAGACAAAGACTTATGATGGATAACAGGAACTTGTGTCTCAGTGTGGCAGCTCACATGACCAAGCCATAAATTGTACAGCTAATTTTTAAAAACTTAGCACTGTTTTATTTTCTTGAACCTTTACTCTGACTATAGAACATCCTTTATATTCATACACACAATGGGAAATTACAGAAGAAAATCTGTCTTGCCTAGAAGAAACATTACTGTGTGTAGAAGCTTTCAAGTTAAAACAAAACACTCATGTGACATTAAATACAGTCTTTTACATTCAATTTAATGTTAACCTTTGACACCATATTCACCAACAAAATTTAAACAAAAAGGGAACAGGCTCAAGAAATGACTGTTTTCATATTCCCCCACCCTCTTCTATAGCATAGCTTGCTCAAAGCTTACTATTGAATAGACTATTTTAGTGCCAATATCCTAAAAATATCCTGTCTTGTATCTACAGAGGAAGGACGGTAAATTTTTTCTCTATTATAGCTGTCAGGCATTATTAAACCATCGTAGGTCTCAGAGAGCTATCTTTAGACACAGTGGCTCTTACAATGCTGAAGCACCAGCACAAAGAGCTACTAGGCCAATATAAAAGTCAATCTGGTAAAGTCAGTCAAGTGTTAAACTTGGTCTGGAACAGTCTGTATTCAGAATTCCTGCTCAGCCACAAAACTTGTTGGATTAATTTATTATTATTATTATCTTAGCAAGGGCTGCAGTGAGATGAGATGGGGCATTCCTCTGTATGCCATCTGGTCAAAGGGTGGAATTTTGCATTAAGTAATAAAGTCATATGTGCATGCTAGTGGAAATGTCATAATACATACAACACACCAGAAATTTGCAAACATTTATACTTCTTCCTTAGATGTAACAGTATTCACACACACATGTCAAATGCTGAAGTAGGAATGCCAGTCATAACCTAATAATCACTGGAAGACTGTACAGGGGGCACCAGGGGACCATATCATTTGGTGATGGCATGTTGTCACTTCCAGGAAAACTAAGCATGGTGTCACATCTCTCTAGGAGTTGCCAGAAACTCTATGTAAAACCGTAGGATTTCCAGTGACTGCTAGAGAGGACTGACTTTACTTCTGATGGCCTTATGGCCATTTAAAAATTATTTTAAAATAACCACAGCTCTGAGTGGCAAAAGGAAATATGAATTGGGGATGGAAACTATCTACCTCTGTGAGGGGCCTGTCAATCCTATGCAGAACTAGTAATTTTTTGGAAACTGTGCTTTCATTCTGAACAATGGGATTCCTTGATGAAATTAGCCTTAAAGTATGGTCCAAGTTCTGGACAGAAGCTGTGTACAAATTATCATTTCAGCATATACTTGTCTGTATTTATTAGAGGAAGGTTTTTGTCTTCTGGCCCCTCTGCCTACTTATATTTATCCTGCAAATCAACTTCACAGAAGCCCTGTTTTGAAGTTACAGTTAATACACATACAATCTATGTACAGTGTACACTTGATTTTTCTTTATACATGCAACAAGTAATTAATCCATGACACCCCCAGCCTTGTGTGTTGTAGTGTTTAAGCGTTTCAGACCAGTACCTGGAAGACCCAGGTTTGAATTCCCACTTGTGCCATGGAAGCTCTTCTGGGTAACCTTGGGTTAGTTAACCTCTCTCAGCCTAATTTACTGGTTGTTGTGAGTAAAAAATGAAGACTTGAAGAACAGTGTAAACTACTTTGGATCTCTATTGGAAAGAAATGCAGGATATAAATGAATCATATAAATAATTATTTATCCTGTAATTGGTATTTGGTTTCATTTGTAAATTGAATGTGTGCTGGCTCTCTCTTAAAAAATATATATATACACGTGTACATGCAGGATGTACCTCTGTTCACTGTAACATGTGAACAGAGCTAAAGAGAACAGCCTGTGCAGGGGGAGGGCCGGGTCAGTGGGTGATTGTACTCCACCAGCACACAGCTAAACAACAAACGTGAATATCTGGCTGCCTGCTCCTGATCATACAGGGGTCTGAGCACTTTGATTTAAAGCCAACCATTAGTACAAAATGTCTTATTGGGCTCCAGTTATCATGTTCAGGGTCTCAGAAATCCACCCAGACAGAAATAAAGTGAAAAAGGGGAGGGGAATGCTGTATCATTCTAATGTTTCTCCGTAGTAATGGGGCAGTGTTGATTTCTATTAAAATGCATCTGTATTGTGCCATTACTGCATAGCAACACAGAAGTGCCTTTAAAAAAATAATTTCAGGGCTGGGGGCAAGAAAGTTTCAGTTCATGAGAAAACTGCTGTGTTGTGATTGGTGGCTTTCTGTGACTGAGATGCCAAGGAACGGAGGGAAAGTCTGTGTTGCTTTCCCTTGCAGCCTTGTCAGGAGGCAAAAAAAACACAATGGGTCAGAGGGAATCACAGAATCTGGGTCATCTGGTCTAACCCCGCACACAATGCAGGGTACTCCCAACCTTATCACTCATCCACTGTAACCTGCCACCCTCTCGAACCTTCATTGAATCAGCCTCTCCATCCAGCCTCTGTTTAAAAATTTCCAAAGATGGAGAACCCACCACCTCCCAAAGAAAACCTGTTCCAGTGAGAAATGGCTCTAACTGTCAGGAACTTTTCCCGGAGGTTTAGATGGAATTTCTTTTGAATTAATTTCATCCCATTGGATCTGGTCCCTCTGGGGCAAAAGAGAACTCCCCAGAGGTTCAGCTGGGGCTCTTCTGGAAAGGTTGGTTTAAACAGGAATGCCCAGCAGAGCTGCAGAGCATCTGGTCCTTGGGGGACTGGGCAGGATAACTCTCCCTCAGGCTCAGCTGGAGCTCTCTACTCTATCCTCTACAAATGCTGGCAGGGGCTCATGGGAATTGTACTCCATGAACATCTGGAGGACCACAGGTTGACTACCCCTGCTCTACATGGCAACCTTTTAAATACTTAAAGATGGTTATCAGATCTCCTCTCAGTCATCTCCTTTCTAGGCTAAAATGACCAAGCTCTTCCAACCTTTCTTCATACATCTTGGTCTCCAAACTCCTCACCATCTTTGTTGCCCTCCTCTGGACATGCTCCAGTTTGTCTACATCTCTCTTCAACTGGGGTGCCCAAAACTGAACACAGTACTCCAAATGAGGCTGAACCAGAGCCTCACGATACTCCATTTGATACAGCCCAAAATCCCATTTGCCTTTTTAGCCACCGAGTCACACTGTTGACTCATCTTCAATCCATTGTCTACTAAGACTCCTAGATCCTTTTCGCACATACTACTTCCAAGACGTCTCACCCATTCTATATTGATGTATGTGGTTTTTCCTACCGAAATGCAGAATTTGTTCTAGTATCTGCAAGAATTTTCTAAGTTGCAGTTATAAACCAGTTGCTTGATCTTCCAAGGGAGTTTTGTGAGAGGCTAGCATGGACACCAGCCTATAATTTCCAGGATTTTTTGGGGGAAAGCTATGGCAATTAAACAGAAATTTCACACGTGCATATTTGTAGAGTGATTTGTGTAGCCTAAATGTAGGACTAATCTTTGCAAACTATATTTCTCCACAAAATTTCAGCTAATATCACAAAATTTCCACTAGTGTATTTGAAGTTCTCAGGCATGAATTTTTAAATTCTAAAATCACAGTCATGCTTTGAGCATCTTGCTTTGCCACTTCTACTGGGAGTTTAGTTGTAGACATTTTTGTGCATGAATGATGGCTATTTTTCATATATATTTTTCAAGATTTAGAATCACCGATTCTGCTTTTGTTGAGCAAAACTGCCTATGACATTATTATCACCAACTTCCACCAAATAATCCCAATTTTATACATGGTGCTTCCCACTCTATTTAAGCCATACAAGAGCTGTGTGATATACAACATGGTGAGAGAGAACGAATAATGAAAAGGTAAAGGTATCCCCTGTGCAAGCACCAAGTCATGTCTGACCCTTGGGGTGACACCCTCCAGCGTTTTCTTGGCAGACTCAATACAGGGTGGTTTGCCAGTGCCTTCCCCAGTCATTACCGTTAAGCTCAAATTTACTCAGCAAGCTTCAAATCAGAGTGGGATCTGAGCCCAACCACATCAGCTCTTTCTGCTTAATGCTTACATCTTTCAGTTTTGACAGTTTAAAATGGTTTACATTATCAGTGACAGTTTACTATTATACTAGCCTTAACCTTGAAGAATAATGAACATGTTTGTCCTTAGTAAGTAAAATATATGAAAATGCATGTGACAATTCAAGATGCAATGCTGGCATGATCTGAGCTAACATGTTAAGCTCAAATTTTTAGAGGAATAAAGAATTATTGTCCAGATCATATTTCTCTGTAACTCTGTAGATCAATATAATATCAAGGCATTAATCCAAATAAAGGAATGTATAATAACTATGTCTTCTGTTATGCTTTTTTTATCCATGAAGGTCCACAATTTATTACAAAGCTGCATCTTAAGAAACTGACCTTATTATAACTACTAGAACTTTATCTTTATCAAGAATAACAGAATGCAAATTTTAAAATATGTGAATATTCACATAGTATACATCTAGCAGCAATTACAGAATTTAACAGCCTTATCATACACATTAAAAGACACAAAATAGAACATTTCCAAAATAAAAGGCCAAAGATATGAGATATAAATGTTGTATTTTAAAAGGAGGGGGAGGAGTTAGAATGAGTTTGGTCATTTCAGTTAATGGACAGAGAAAATATATTGGCAGTTCAGTTGCCTACTGGCATTGATTAGATTCCAGCAATTTAAATAATTGACCCTATAAAGCATCACCACCTCACAGATATCCTTTTCCTGAAGTGAAAGCAAATCCTGCTAATGACAAATGGAAAGGAAAAGGAGTATTAAATATTTGACAATGAATAATGTATGGCTAATTAGTTTGTGTAAATCTAAAGAGAGCAAAACAAGAGAGAGAACTGGGGCTTCAGGGGACTTCATGCCTCCTGGCTGGAATTTTGGATAAAGTATACGTGACTCAGCTTTAAAAAAAACAGAGAGAAAAAACTTCAATTTAAAAGGATCTCTAACACTGTCTAAAACATTTTGTTAGATTTACTTGTAAACCTGCAGTGCAGTCCTAAACAGTTACACTCTTGCATGGGTAATATTCAGCTTTTAGTCATATTCATGGATTTGGCTCTTGTTCAAAACCAAGTTAGGCTTTGCCTGCATATCAGATTAGAAAGAAAATTCCTGAGGTAGAGCAGACTATACCAGTTCATACTAGAAACAAGGGGAGCATTAAAGGATGCCATTCTCCAGGTAGGATTTAGGGATCCTCCAGAAATTACAACTCATCTCCAGACTACAGCAATGAGTTCTCCTGCAGAAAACAGATGAATTTGAAGGTGGATTCAATGGCATTGTACCCCACTCAGGTCTCTGTCCTCCCCAGGCTACACCCCTAAATTTCTAGGAGTTTATCATCCTGGATCTGGCAATCCTACTCCCCTGTATCCTGCTGGTGACCAGGGGGACCAGACAACTTGACGGACATATAAAAATTACCCTCACAGATAGGTGGGGCCTGGAGTTTTATCAGAATTACAACTGGGAGTTCTATGCATGGCAGAAAACCTTTCAAAAAGTCTGCCCAAAAAGATGCCGTTTTTTTAAATTTCTGCACATGAAGCTGATTTTGCCACAGAAAAGCCACCATTTTTTTATTCTGCACAGCATTCCCTCCTCACAGCAGCCACTGCATCTTTCCAGTGTGGTATTTAAAACTAGTTTTAAAATTATTTTTCATTTACAAAGGTCATGAAAGCGCTTGTTTTTGCATGCATAAACGCTAGTGTGTTTTTGATCTCTTCCCCTGTGCCACCATAAACAAATGGGGAAAGTGGACAGCCTCTAGTCCCTCATTCACCAATGGAAGCTTAAAGCACCCCTTGTTCAGCGCAGACCTAACTACTTCTGCTATGTCAACATTACAAAAGCAGAATTTAATTTATCCATTCCCTCAAAGGCATTTGCAAGAAGTTCAATACTCTCTGCAAGGAACAGCATACCTCTAAGGGGGGAAAGTTGTAGTGTTTTCAAAATTCCTAACAGTCAGTGCAGGTGTTAATTGTACCCCATCCAGGCTTTCTGATTCTGCCCTGACCTACCCAGCCACAGGATCTCTGTCTTGGGGGGGTTGAGTTTAAGGTGGTTCTGCCCGAGCCACCCAGCTACTGCTTCCAAAACACTGGCAAAGGTATTGGGTGGGGGGGGAGTCCAGCCAGCTGTCCATCAGGAGATTAAGCAGGGTGTCATCAACATATTGATGACAACCCAGCCGGTAACTCCGGACCAGCTGAGCTAGAGGGTGCATATAGATGTTGAACAATGTGGGGGACAGAACCGCCCCCTGTGGAACTCCATATAGGAGCCCAAGGGGGTCTGATAACTCATCCCCATAGCAACCATCTGCATCCAGTTCTGGAGAAAGGTGACCAAACATTGCAGTACAGTCCCCCTAATTCCAGCTCCAGTGAGGTGGTGGGGCAACAGTTTGTGGTCGACCATGTCAAATGCAGGTGACAGCTCTAAAAGCACGAGAATGGCTGACCCGCCTCGATCCAGCTGGGCAGGATATCATCCATCAAGGCTACCAGTGCAGTCTCCACCCCGTGGCCGGGATGGAAGCCCGACTGGTATGGATTTCGGGCTGAAATCTCTTCCAAGAAAGCAAGGAGCTAGTCTGCTATGGCCCACTCTACTACCTTACCCAAAAATGCAAGATGCGAAACCGGCCGGTAGCTGGCAGGGTCTTGCAGATCGAGTAATGGTTTCTTCAGTAGGGAGTGAACCACTGCCCCTTTAAGACACTTGGGAAAATCTCCTGATGTTAAGGAGAGGTTCATAATCTCCCTCAAGGGCTTCCTATTGAACTTCATTTTATTAAGTTTAGCCCACTTCTCGAGCCTATCAAGATCATCCTGTATTCTGTTGCTGTCTTCAGTTGTGTTTGCTACCCCTCCCAGTTTAGTATTGTCTGAAATTTAAAAAGTATCCCGTCTAATCCCTCATCCAAATCATTTATAAATATGTTGAACAACACAGGCCCCAGGACTGATCCTTGGGCTACTCCACTTGCCACTCTTTTCCAAGAAGATGCTGAACCATTAACAAGTAACCTCTGGGTATGATTTGTAAACCAGTTATTGATCCACCTGACAGAATTAGGATCCATAGCGCACCATTGCATTCATTTCTCATGCTAGCAAGGTTATGCTCAAAATCCTACAAGCTAGGCTCCAGCAATATGTGGACCGAGAACTTCCAGAAGTACAGGCAGGATTTTGAAGAGGCAGAGGAACTAGAGATCAAATTGCCAACATACACTGGATCATGGAGAAAGCTAGGGAGTTCCAGAAAAACATCTACTTCTCCTTCATTGACCTAAAGCCTTTGATTGTGTGGAGCACAACAACTTGCAGCAAGTTCTTAAAGAGATGGGAATACCAGAGCATCTTATCTGTCTCTTGAGAAACCTATATGCAGGTCAAGAAGAAACAGTGAGAACTGAACATGGAATCACTGATTGGTTCAAAATTGAGAAATGAGTTCGGCAAGGCTGTATTCTATCACCTTGTATGCGGAGCACATCATGAGAAAGGCAGGGTTAGATGAATCACAAACTGGGATCAAGATTGCAGGGAGAAATATCAACAAACACAGATATGCAGATGATACCACTCTAATGGCAGAAAACGAAGAGGAACTAAAGAGACTCTTGATGCAGGTGAAGGAGGAGAGTGCAAAAGTTGGCTTGAAACTCAACATCAAGAAAATGAAGATCTGGCATCTCGCCCTCTCAATTCCTGGCAAATAGATGGGGAAGAAATGGAGGTAGTGACAGATTTTATTTTTCTGGGATCCAGGATCACTGCAGATGAGGACTGCAGCAAAGAAATTAAAAGATGCTTGCTTCTAGGGAGGAAAGCTATGGCAAATCTAGACAGCATCCTAAAAAGCAGAGACATCACCCCGCCAACAAAAGTGGGTCTAGTCAAGGCTATGGTCTTCCCAGTTGCAATGTATGGCTGTGAAAGTTGGAATATAAGGAAGGCCGAGCGTCAAACAATAGAGGCTTTTGAACTCTCCAAGATTCTTGCGAGTCCCTTGGACTGTAAAGCGAACAAACCGGTCAGTCCTAGAGGAGATCAGCCCTGACTGTTCCTTAGAAGGCCAGATCCTGAAGATGAAACTTAAATACTTTGGCCACCTCATGGGAAGGAATGACTCCCTGGAGAAGAGCCTAATGCTGGGAGCAATTGAGGGCAAAAGAAGAACGGGATGACAGAGAATGAGGTGGCTGGATGGGGTCACTGAAGCAGTCGGTGCGAACTTAAATGGACTCTGGGGAACGGTAGAGAACAGGAAGGCCTGGAGGATCATTGTCCATGGGGTCGTAATGGGTCGGACACAACTTCGCACCTTACAACAACAACTGCATTTTACCAACTTGTGAACAAGAATATCATGTGGAACCTTATCAAAAGCTTTACTGAAATCCAGATAAACTATGTCCATGGCATTCCCCTGATCCAGCAAGGTAGTCACTTTCTTGAAAAAAGAGATAAGGTTGGTCTGACATGACTTGTTCTTGCGAAACCTGTGCTAAGTCTTAGAAATCACAGTTCTCAGTTCCAGCTGCTCAAGGACCGAATGTTTGATTATTTGTTCCAAAATTTTGCCAGCTACAGATGTCAAGCGGATGGGTTGATAATTCCCTGAATCTTCCTTTTTCTTGAAGATGCAGATAACATTCGCCTGCCTCCAATTGTCTGGCACCTCACCTGTTCTCCAAGAAATGTCAAAAATAATGGACAGAGATTCAGAGATTACATCTGCAAGTTTTTTTAGTACCCTTGGATACAGTTCATCTGGCCCAGAAGACTTTGTTTCATTTAAAGAAACGAGGTGTTTGTGGACTTCTGACGGTGATTCTAGGCCAACATTCCCATTCCCCCATGTTGTGTTACGTTTTTGCCACATTGATCACTATTTCCCTCACAAGAGAAGACTGAGGAGAAACAGGAGTTAAGCAGTTCAGCCCTCTCTTCATCATCTGTTATAATTTCACTTTCTTGTCCTTGCAGTGGTCCTATGGTGTCCCTATTCTTTTTCTTGCTTTAAATATAGCTAAAGAAGCCTTTTTTGTTATGTTTATCATTTCTTGCTAGCCTAAGCTCATATTGAGCTTTAGCTTTTCTAACACTCCCCTACAAAGCTCCTGGGTATACCAAGGAGCCTGTTTGAGGCAAAGGTGGAGAGGGCACTAAGAGCAATCTCCTCTATAGCAACTGACAGGCGGAACAGCCAGTCCTCCACCAAGGCCACCAGCAAGACACCGGAAGGCATCATGTCCACCAGAGCATTCAGGAATCTCTCAGAATCCACCTGTGTCTCCACGGGTGGACTAAAATGTGTCTGTCACCCAACCAGAGAGAGGGTGGCATCCTCAGCTGGGCCTTCAGGGCGTGGTGGTCTGAACATGAAACAATGTTATTTGCCACCTGATCTACCTGAACACCTGCACCAGAGATCAAATTGAGGGTATGTCCATCATGATGGGTGGGACCAGCAACAACTTGCAAGAACCCTAGTGTCTCCATGGCAGACACCAGATCCAGGCCATGTCCTGGAGACGGTGCTTCCTCATGAATGTTGAAGTCACCTAAGATCAGAAGCTTGGGGTACTGCAATGTCCAGGCAGCCACTGCCTCCAGCAGGCGTGGCAGGGAATCTGAGGGTGCAGAGGGTGCACAGTACACCACCCAGATAGCTACGTTCTTGACTGATTCCCACCCTGGGCTGACACATTCCCGGCATTGATGGCACAGGGAGAGCCCTGAAGGAAAAATTTTCCTGAACCAGGATTGCCACCCCCACTTCCTTACCCTGAAGCCAAGGCTGATGCAGAACTGAGAACCTGGGGGCACTGGATCTTTTAACGTAAGTTTCCCCCTTGCGGGCACAGGTCTTGGTGATACAAGCCAGGTCTCCAGCATGCCTTGCAAAATAATCCCACAAGGTTGAGGACTTGTTGTTAATTGACCTGGCATTGCATAGCAACTGCAACAGCAACAGCTCTGCCCTAGCCCTCTCTTCAACAAGTGGAGATTTGAAGGGCAGTGCATGTATCAACTAGGCCGCTGACCGTGAAAATAACACAGGCAGGGCCTCCATGGACTTCTGTACTTTGCTGCCTCCTACTATTGAATCTCCCCCCGCCACCATATCTCCCTTGGCCCAGAATCACCGGTACTATTGTCCTGGGTGGCATCCCTTCCCTAGCATCCTCACTCCCATCTATTTGCCCCCTTCCAGATGTCCTGATAGGGCAGTCTATATCTAACTAATACAAAAGTTAAATAAATAAAACTATTAAATAAAGGCTAAAACAAAAATCAAAGTCCTAAAATGGCAGGGGGGAAAAAGCTTTCATGGATGGAACACTGGACTTGTACTAGGAAATCCTGGATTCTAATTCCTAGTTAACTGCAAAGCATGCTGAATTGCCTTAGTCATGTTTCCAAGTCTTAGTATAATTTACCTAATACAAATCCTTATAAGGAATGTAAAGGTATAACCTTAGTATGCTTGAGTGCCTTGAAGAAAGGTTAGAATAAAAATGAGATAGATAAATAAACAATACCCACATAGATTCAAAACACAGTACATAATTACATTCTAAAATAAAAAGGAGACTTATGTGAATTGCAGCCTTTCCACACTTGAAAATCTGTTTCTCCTGTATTAGAATTTGAAAATTTGCGCATTATATATTAACACTTCAGCCTCCAGACTAGCTAAATTTAACCTACAATTTCAGTTCCTGACACACAACTTTCATACTAACCATGGAAGTTTCATTTTCACTTCCAAAGATTCTGTTCACATCACTGTAGACATTTCCTTTTCAAAAGTCATTTTAGTGCTACTGATTCGACATCTGTGTTTGACAAGCATGCGGATAGATTGAGATGAACTCTCACACCAAATCACTTCACCTTCTTCCTGGGAGAAAGCCTTCATAAACTTTGAATGAAACAAAGAGCAATATAAATGGAAAACACCTGAGCCATCTTAGATTGGTAGTCAGTATTATCATATCTCCCAGAAATCTTTACTGATCACCAATTTTGAAAAGAAAAAGTAGTAAGCGTTGGTTCATAGTGAATAAAAACTATAAGGTTGCAAGGAGTTCTGTGCAGTTTCTGTCTCATTGGCTTCCAAGGGGCAAGGATGTACCTGTGACCTGAACATTTTATGTAATTGCGTACGAAGAAAAGGATGGATAAAAACAGCATATGCTTATAAAAGATTTTTTCCATGGATATGAGTTATGAAGTATTTTTCCTGGTATTTCTATGCTACCTTTCAACTTTTGTATAGCTTATAATAAATTAAAATTACAGTCTGTAAAATATATCAATATAAACAGTGCACCCATCAAGGTATCAGTATAAAATACAATCATAAAAGCATCAGCATTATAAAAAGCATAGCTAAAAATCCCATTTCAGCAGCCACAATAACTCTGAATCTAATGGCTACATTGATTGTCTGCTTTCCCCCCTCAATGGAGACCAAAGTGGCTTATAATGTTACACAATATCTTATAACAACAGTTCTATGAGAGTGGTTAGTCTGAATGGGTGTGACCAGCCCAAGGCCATTTAGCAAGCTTCCATGGGAAGGAATCAAACCTGGACCTCCCAGATACTAGTCTTGTAGTCTACTAACTTTACCATATATGCCAAAAGCCCAAGAATATGCTTAGAAGCTAAATGTTGACACTGCTGTTACCAAAAGAAGATGAAGAAAAAACACTTTCTCTCCAGTAGATAAAATACATCTTGTTTGTAGAGCAGCATCAATGAACTGTTATATTTACAAAAAAATTCAAACTTTGCACAGACTGCAATTTAGGCACACACCCATCTCAACCAATGTGCACAGTGAGTTATGTATAATAATTAAATGCAACAATGAGCCTTGGGAAGTCACAGAATTCCCTTTGAGGGATTGCCATACTATAGCAATTACCAAGTATCAGCGAACCACGAGTTTAGAGGGTCAAAAGATGGCATTGGCCACCATTTTTTTAAAGGCAAGATTCCACATTATTCTTTGTTGTTCCAGAAAAACCATGCTGGTTCATTGAGAACTATCTTAAAATTGTAGATTTTGAAAGATCTCAGATGGATGAACCCTATGAGCAGTCTCATGCATTGCAGGAAGGGAAAGAATTCAAAAGTTGCTCATTCAAAAGGGTCATCACCTATGCTTTTCATTTAAAAAAATGCTAATAGGATTTTATTGAACATATTTGTTTTTAATGTTCTTTGCACCTGTAAAATTACTTTCACAAAGTGTACATCCGTATCCATTGTGCCTCTATATATTTGTCAAACGCTCTGGTGGGTGGAGCATTTCTGGCCCACTAAGATAGTCCAGACTTGAATCTGGGCCAATCAGGATACAGCCAGCTAGCCGGATCCTACACACACCACCCTCCATAGCTGCCTGCTTGCCTCTTCGGCAGCCTAGATGCCGTGGCTTGCGCGTATACTGTGCTCCACCTGGGCAGGAGGCAGTGGCAGTGGCACCAAGAAGGAGGAGGCAATGGCTGGCAGGAGGAGGAGTCGGCCAGCAGAAGGCAGCAGCTACCAAAGGAGTCTCAAAGTGGCAGTGGCCAACAGGAGGGGGCATCAGTGCTGCCACCACTGAAGAGGTGGAAGCGACCTGCATGAGGAGCCAGCAGTGGCAGCGCCACCATTGGAGGGCACCTGCCAGCAACGTCAAGCCAGCATGCGAGGCCGCACCGAGCACGCCACCTAGACTGCGAGCCCTCCAACTGTCAGGAATCAGGCTGAGCCCAGCCTGTGGAGCCTCCGGTGAAAGCGCATTCGAAATCCAACAGCCGGTTGCAAATTCCAAAAGTAGCTTTATTAGGCAAAGTCCACAGTACGCTTAAGCAGGCCAAGATCTTCCTAAGCAAAGATCTTGATAATAACAAAGTACAGGGGGAACAAGCGGGGTAGTTATAGGGCTTACTAGGTAGGGGAGGGGGGCTGAAGATATTTCGGCGGGAGAGCAAAAAAGGTGGCAAAAGCAAGCCGGTTCCCAAGCGGCCAGATGGCCAGGAACCTTATCAAGCGGTTGGCACTTTGTTGAGACTTTCAGCTGTCTCCGCAAGGACACTTACAGTAAGATTGATACATTCGGACGGAGCCCTCTCCCGCTGGGAAAGGAAGGGAGTGAAGTTCTCAAAGGACAGGTTTATTGCTTTACGGCCTTGGCCAGAGCCGGCTGGAGGGGGCATGGAAGTGTGAGAATATGCAGGGACGGATGGAGCCAGGATGGCATGAATCGGGGTTCATGACACCCACAAGCCTCCGGCCACACCTCAAGGTAATTGCGTACCCTCTCTGTCCCTCGCCATCACTCCCTCCCTCCCACCCAAATGCCATCTCGCTAGTGCCCACTGCTTTTCTGCTTGCAGCAGGCATTCTACTAGTGGATAAATATTTCTGTGTTTCTAAAGTATGCATGTGCAAAATGTCTCAGCAGGTAAATAAGATGAATATGTAGTAACTAGGGGCAAAGCCCGTTGTATCCAAGAATACAACGGGTGCTAGAGCTTGGCAGTGGGAAGAGGAAGGGGAGGACTTGTCCAGTCTGTAAGGGCATGGGGTTGAACGTGTGTGTTGTGTGGGAGGTTGTGGTGGCATGGTGGCAAGTGAGGGTATGGGTGTGGAGATATGGGTGTCAAGAACCTGTGGTGTGGAATGTTCATTGAGTGTGGGAGAGGACTGACCTTTGGGAATTTTGGCATAGTGGTTACAGATGAGCTTTCCAGAGCCATGTCCTCAGATATGTGAAGGGAAAATCAGACTGGAGACTCTTCTTAGGGGAAGATAACATGGCAACCAATTCCTCCAAGTTCTGCATCATTTCCCTTCTTGTGTGAATTAGGCCACATTCACCAAAATGCCCCTCTGCCCTAATACCCATGGGGTAGTCACAGTACACAGGTGTCCACCCTGTTCCTTCTTTGCCATTTTTTCACTGTTGATAAAATGTTATGTGCCCACATGCTTCTTTCATGGTTGCTCCTTAGAAGAACGGATTTGTATACCCTATTGCTTACTACCCAAAGGAGTCTCAAAGCAGTTTACAAACACCTTTTCCATTCGTCTCTCCACAATAGTCAACCTGTGAGGTATGTGGGGTTGTGAGACATCTGAGAGAACTGGGAATGGGCCGCAGTGACCCAGCAGGCCTCAGGTGTCTCAAAGCATTTTCCAATCGTCTTCCCTTTCTCTCCCCATAACAGACTCCCCATGAGGGAGGTGGGGTAGCGAGCCTCACAGGGAAGCTGGCAACCCTAAGAGGAAGACTCTCTGTGCACAGCAGTCTTGACCTTAGTAAGGTTTTTTATTTGCCAGGCCAATAAGTCATCAGTTACCATGTGTCTCCAGACATTTACTTGTTCTCTATTTACAGTTTCAGGCTATAAATATTTATTTAGATCTTCCTGCACTTTCCAGACTCACAGGATTGATGCTGGTCTGCCTGTCTGCGCCCCAGAATACAAACAGTTGCTGGTAAGGGCTGGTCATAGCCCATATCCCAGGAGAAACACCCCTGCACCACTCCCTACCAACTGCAGGCAAAAATGGCTCCTTTGAAGGCTGGACTCTGAGGCATTGTATGATTTTGAAGTCCCACCTCCAAACCTCCAGGAATATTTCCAACCCAGGGGTAGCCAACCTACAGGTGTGGCCTGGAAAGGTCATGGAATTACAGCTCACCTGCAGAGTATAAAGATCAGCTCCCCAGGCAGAAAGGGCTACTTTGGACAGGGTTGTGGTAGAGAAGAAACATTTAAGGCCTCCCACACAGGTTGTTGTTGAATTGAAAGACTTGAGGCCTACTGCACAGGGTTGTTGTGCAGATAAAACAGGAGACAAAAGAGCCAGTTTCCTCTGCAGAATAATGCTGTGGAGTGGCCTCAAATCTTCAGAGAGTTGCACAGAAGAAAGACACATGGCTTGGCTGTGTCTAATCTCCGGTCAGAGCAGTATTTTAAGTGAGAAGGGGCTTTTCTGTGGCCTCCCTGTCAGGCAACTGTTTGGCAGAAGGGGAAAGTCCCCTCCTCAAAAGGAAGGCCCTCAGGCTCCCCTGCGTTGCTCTTTGAAGGAAAATGCCTCCCTCCCCTCAGTCAGGGCCAGTCAGAGGCTCCTTTGCAACAGGACTGAGGGGGGGGGGACCTCCTGTCAGCTCTGTCAGGGTTCTGAGGGAATTTGCAGTTGGACATGACAGTTAGGACAGCCTTGGGGCAAAAAGGGCTGTTGCAGCCTCTGTTCTCATCTCCCTTGGCAGCCCTACTGACCTCCTCTCCCTTCGGTGGTCAGGAGCAGACTGGCAGCCAGACTGGGTGGGTGAATGGAATTTTGGTCTGTCCTGGTGAGGAGCCAATAGGAAGGCGCTTCGCGCACCTCCCCATTGGCTGCTTGACCTTCGCCCCTCTGAGTTTTTATCACGGACAGAGCCCGCCCTAACTCCTCCCCAATAGCCCTTAGGGCTTTATTTTATAACCGCAGGGGCGGTTAAAGATAGGCCACAAATAGACAAATCTCACTCTACATCTACTGAAACAGTATTTATCCATGTCAGCTTCTCGAATAATCTGAAATCCATTATTCTCACAGGTGGTCATTATACATAAAATCAGAAGCAAACTACATAGTTCCTGACAGCATGCTTACAAGCACTGATTTTTTCACTGGTATTGCAAATCCTGTATTCCAACATTATTTTACAGCAGAAACCTACCACTAGAGTGACCATACACTTAACATTACTACCTTTCCCTGCCTGCTTCCATCCCCCTTACCTGATTAATATTTTCATATAATCTATTCTTGTACTTGTATGTACTTCCTCATTCCCTTTTACTTTTTCCATATGCATACTCAAGCCTGCCCTCTGTGTCCATGGCTGAAGAGGTGAGTGACTACAGGAAGGACTTGTTAGTGGTAGCACCACATCCCTGGAATGCCCTCAGCTCCTTGGGGTCCCTATAGACCACAATGTATCATACTACCTAGGCTTTTAACTCAAGTACTACATTTTAATCTGTTCTTATTGTTTACTTCTCAGTTTAATGAGAATCATTTTAGGCAGCTGAAGGGTGTTTTGTACTATTGTACTATTTGTACTATTGTATGCCAATGTTTATGAGCCTCTTGTGGCGCAGAGTGGTAAGGCAGCTGTCTGACAGCTTTGCCCATGAGGCTGGGAGTTCAATCCCAGCAGCCGGCTCAAGGTTGACTCAGCCTTCCATCCTTCCGAGGTCGGTAAAATGAGTACCCAGCTTGCTGGGGGGTAAACGGTAATGACTGGGGAAGGCACTGGCAAACCACCCCGTATTGAGTCTGCCAAGAAAACGCTAGAGGGCGTCACCCCAAGGATCAGACATGACTCGGTGCTTGCACAGGGGATACCTTTACCTTTACTTATGCCAATGTTTGGTTTTGTTATTTATGTTTTTAAGATTATATTGAGTCCATTGAGCAGGTTTCTGATCAAGCAGCATTTAACTTTTCTAGACAAGGATATAATATATTTTTAATTCCCTCCCACTTTAGTGTCCAGTGACAGGAAACCTCCCCCAAGGTGTTGCCTAGTGCTTTCTTAATAGTTGGCCTGCACACAACTGACCTCCACCCATTTGCTCTTCATATGAATTCTCTCCCCCCCCCCCTTCAACTTGTGCTTCCTTCTGAGCCTGTCTGTATTCTTGAATTCAAATCATGGCGAGTATAATCCTCATCCCTACTCCTAGAATAGTTATATGAATACTTGTGAACAATGAACTTCTACATTTTGTCCAACAAAGTATAATCATTATCACTTTTGTTCCTCTACCTGATACCCTGGAGAAATGCTGCCAGAGAAGACCGACTGATGGTCTGATTCAGTATATGGCAACTTCATGTGCCTTTATTTAAGACAGCAGCATTGACTCAGGGGTAGAACATCTGATTTGCATGCAAAAAGTCCTAGATTCAGCCATCTCCTTTTAGAAGAATCAAGGAAGATGGTGTTATGAGAGGCCACTATTGTGGAGCTGCTGCCAATTGGAGAAGATAATGTATTTCTGTATTTATATTTTTAATTATTATATGTTTTACTTAATTTTTAAGAACCAGTTTGGTGTAGTGGTTAGGAGTGCGGACTTCTAATCTAGCATGCCAGGTTCGATTCTGCACTCCCCCACATGCAGCCAGCTGGGTGACCTTGGGCTTGCCATGGTACTGATAAAACTGTTCTGACTGAGCAGTAATATCAGGGCTCTCTCAGCCTCACCCACCCCACAGGGTGTCTGTTGTGGGGAGAGGAAAGGGGAAGATGACCGTAAGCCGCTTGGAGACTCCTTCTGGCAGAGAAAAGAGGCATATAAGAACCAACTCTTCTTCTTCTTCTTCTTCTTCTTCTTCTTCTTCTTCTTTTTCTAATATTATTTAACATGTTTTTTTTACTATAAAAAGGTTCTCATGTTTACCACCCTTTTATACATGGGAAAGTAACACAGAAATGGTTTAAAAAATTAACAATTCTATCCTTAATAGAACAATAGCATGTCTCAATATAAGGCAACTGCATGCATTAATGTCTATCTCCTGTAGAAGTACCAAAACTATTTTTTTTGCAGAATTTTTATTTTATTTTCCAAAATTAAAGATGATACAGTACGAATAATCTACATTGTTAATACAGAAAAAAATAGGTTATGCTCTTCATTTGATACACTTAATTCCCCATTTCGGTCCCCTTTTAGATTATTTTCTTAAGTAATTCAGATAAGGGCCCCATTGTTCTTGAAAGACCTCTTCTGTTCTTCCATTGACTATCAGTGTCAGTTTGGCCATCCTGGCAAAGTCAGCTAGTTTGTTCAACCAGTCTTCTATCGAAGGTAGTTCTTGCGTTTTCCATTTCTTGGCCAGTTCCAGTCTTGCTGCCGTCGTCACGTAGAAGAATAAACTTTGTGTGTGAATTGGGAGGCACTGCGGAGGTATACTTAGTAACATAGATTCAGCTTTCATAGGAAATCTAAGACCCCACATTTTTTGCATAATGGTGTGTATTTTAGCCCAGAACTCGTACACTTTTTTACATCTCCACCACATATGAAAGAAAGAACCTAGTTTATCATCACATTTATCATCACATCATCACAGTACCAAAACTATTTTGACCCCCCCCCTCAGTTGTTCAGCTAGATACTTCTCAATGACTCATTATGCACGGCCGCCACTATGGCGGGTGGGGGTCTGAGGGAAGATACGGAGGAGGAAGCTGCGCGGCAAGCCATGTACAAACGGCATGGCAGCAACGCCCGGAGCAGCCAGGGGTAACAGCCAAAGAGACAGCAATGCGGAACAAACAGGATGGGAGCTCAGTGCGGGGCTTCCCGGACCCGGCCCATCAAGCAAGCCGCTGCGCCAGAAGCGCCCGACAGCCGGGCTGCCGAGGGTGCGCGCATGTGCAGACGACACATATGATGGGTTCGCTCGGTGTGTCCAGGCTGCTGGAAAAGGAAGGGGGGGGGAGCCAGCAGACACAGAAGGCAAGGGAAGGCACAGCGGCCCGCAGCAGTCGAGGGGCCGGAGACTGCAGGATGGAGCGCATGGCAGCCACGGTAGCAGCAGCCCTCCCCGATTATGCACGCTTTCTCTCCAGCGCTGTGTCTGGTTGTGTCCTGGCCAGGTGGCAAGCTTCACTTTCTTCTACGTTTCCCTAACACTTGTTTTTCAGTGGCCTGCATTGAACCTGCACTCAGCCTCTGTTGGCGGCGTGCATTATCAGGGATTTCTGCTGCTGTCGTTCCAGCTCTGAGGCAGACCTTCCCCTCTGTGCCTAATGGGTCAATGACATTTTCTGTACAACAGATGTAAACAGTTTTAGGAAACATGTCATGGATCTTATGTGGACTTAGTGAAAAGTCCCATCCATATTATTTGTCCTTTAACTGATAAAACATGATGATTTTTACCCTTCACTAGAACTGTCTCTTCTGCTCATGTTTATGCAAAACAGAAATTTGGGAGGAGGAATGTGAAGAAAAAAGGAACAGTAACATCAGAAGAAAATATCAAAGGTCTAGTCGCAACATCTTAAGGCTTTTATCAAAGTAGTGAGAGAATACATTAAAGTAACAATATGTGTAGCTTACATGTGACAGGACTACCAACTCAGCACTATGCCTGATGAACATCGATGTGATCATGATTTACATGCATGCTTTGTTTGTGGGCCTGGCTCCAGTCAAAGCCTTGTTGCCAAAACTCTGAACAAAAAGTTTGAACAGGTAAGTTTCTTTTTTACTCATAGTTTTACAGAGGTCATACAGCCAGAATATTTTAAACCATGTATTTTGCCTTTTCCTCTTCAAAGCATCTGTTGTTTGGAAGCTAAATGTATCCTTTGAAACATGCTTGTATTCAGGGCATTGTATCCCCATGTTCAAAAGCACTGATAAGCCCTAGTTATACAGTCGTAATCGTATAAAAACAATATCCTGTGGCACACCCACAGCTGTGGATCTTCCTGGTTATCAGAAGAAAAAGGAGATAAACAAAGATAGGTATTCCTTGGGGGAGAAGGATAATCCATGCTTCAGATCTAAAATTTCTTCTCACTAGAATTCACTAAATAATTGACATAAACTCAGAATACATAAAAAGTGGTAAAAAAACTGAAAAAGTGGTGAGAAAACAAAGGTAATTTAAATGTAGGAAAGCAGGAGAAGTCAGCCTAATATCATCAAGCTGCAACTAGCAGCACTCAGCAGGAATTGGGGGGTGGGGCCAAGGCCTCAGTCATACTGAAAGGGGCTCCCAAAGTGAGAAAAACAAAAGTAAAATATTCCTAAACAGGAACGTGAGCAATGAAAGAGACAACCTAATACAATTTGAACACACATTGTTCAGCTACAGGAATTTTGTTTTCAAAATTCAAACAGCTGGCTTACCAGGATAAGAAGATTTCCGATAATGTCTGGTATAATGCTGAAATGACAAAAATATCAGTTCAGCCCTTGATTTTTGCAAGTGACATTCCATGTGGCCAGCTGAAGAAAAAAAAACTTGTGAGACCAAGAAAATGAAAGTTTTTTTATATCTAAAGTAGACAAAATATTATATATGAAAGAGCAAAATTTAATAGGAAATGCCATGAGCAAGGTGAAACTGTAAAAACTTTCATCACTGAACTACACATACTTTGTGAACATTGTAATTATGAGAGATAACAAGGAGAACTCAAAAATGCCAGGATACTCATGAGCCCAAGAGACAAAATTATTTCCAGTTGGATTCAGTATCAGATAACGAAATCAGAAGAAAAACAGCTTAAGTGGTATGAAGAGCAATCAGAATTGCTACTAACTGGGAATTTTCCAACATGTTATTTACATCAGGCTTTCTTAAAAACCAAAAGAGGACAGACACTCAAAAAAGAGGACAGGTCCTCTAAAAGGAGGACATCTGGCAACCCTACATTATGAAGGACATATATGTGAGAGGCTTGGTAAGGCAAATAATGGGCAACAGAGAATCTTGGATGTAGGAGACATCATTACAGCAGTTTTCAGGGCATTCAGAAACAATAGAAACCGCAGGGGAAAGATATCATGAACAAGTATGCTAAGTCTAAGGATTGCCTTTTATCTACAGGAGCAGAAATGCAAATTAGCTGGTTCTTCCTTAGGGATGCCAGCCTCCAGGTGGGACCTGGGAATCCCCTGGAATTACAGCTCATCTCCAGACTACAGAGATCAGTTCCCCTGGAGTAACTGGAGGCTTTGAAGGGTGGAAAATATGGCACTGCAATCCACTGAAGCCTCTCTCCTCTCCAGGCTTCATTAATAGAATTAGTAAACTGTCCAAACACTAGATACCTCCTCTTTACTTCAATTATATTCATAGCTTTATTACATGGGTGTGTTTCTTGATTTCCCCCCCCCCCCTCCTTTGCTTCCTGATGCAAGTTTCTCATCAATGGCTCACAACATTCTGAGATTTCTCTATATCACAAAAGGGTAATTTCCTAATGAAACTGCAAATGTAGTTTTATACAGTTTCTTTCCTTTGTCGGTAATGATGTAATCAAAAGGACTCAGAAATAGCCCAACTGCGGTCTTACAGTGTCTACAGTGGATAAAACACTTACAGGATCTCACTGAGTGAGCAAGATAGCAACAAACATAGAAAGGTTTGAATCACTAATTCACTTTTGATAATGCACTCAAAGTCCTCACAGGTAGCCTTTATTATATGCACATTTGTTCAGATATCCAGCATGTCAGCGTTATCATCAACAGAATGACATATAAATCCACCGCCATAAATCCACTGCCAATCCACCGCATAGTTGCTATTTTTATTAAAAGACAATCGTCAGCCTAGCAACCCCGATCTGAATGTTTCTTGCCTTGAAAGTCTACAAAGTCACCAGAAGTCAGCTGTGACTTGATGGCAAAAAAAAAAAAGTTAGGAATTGTATATGCTACTGTAGTCACATAGCAAAGATTTGGAGAAAACTTTTTAGAATCTAACTCCACTGACGTTTCAAATTCAATTGCAGTGATATAGGGGTATTTTGTTTGTTTGTTTTCTTACAAAGTTGAAAATGAATGGAATTAATAGAATTAGCATAACAGATGGTCTACAAGAGTAAAGCTGAAAGACAAGACTGAAGCCTATGAACAGAAGATCAAAAACAACATTCATGCATACAATAAATTAATTGTTCTAGTTCCTTTTTGAAACAGAGGACATTTCTTCTGTTAATTTAGGAATTAAATTTAGAAGAATTAAATTTTATAATTATGACTGAATGAAACCAACATTAAAAATAACATCAGTAAAACAGGAACTTCCCCATTTGGAATTAGAAAATCTTATATTATAATTTAAATAGGATGCTCTTTGGCTCTGTAAAGTGCTCTCACATGCTATTTCATGTTTAATTTAACCCTTTGAGCCATTTTGCAGAATGCATCATGAATATGTGTCATGGAAATCAAAGAGAAAGATAAGTTTGATTAATTCAGTTTGGATAGGAAATCGGAATATATCAACTTCTAGTACTGAAGATAAACCAGGATTCCTGTTGGTGTTTATAATTGGTTGGAAATTGTTTCAGGGAATATCCTCTATGAAAGATGTAAGGAGCCTCTGAATCAGTTCAGCAGGATCTGAGCAGGTGAGCTAGAAACTTCATTCTCCTGGTATCAAGGAACCCAGTGACAGAAGGAAGGTTTGCCTTGGAGAAATGCAGACATTATTGGGGCTATGGCTTCTCACAAGTGTTACTAGAAAGTCAAAGTATGTTTGAAGGACTTTATATAGTGGAATGCCTTCTTGGCTGAATGGAAGATAAGTGGATCTTGCTGATTTTCAATTCTTTGTTAACCTAAGATCTGTCCCAAGGTATTTGCTGACTGACATCCACAGAAATAAGCTTTATATATTTGTCCCCCTTGCAGCTAAATTTCAGATTCAGCCACATTGTATGATGAAGAGCACAATCCAATCAGGCCTGTGTGTGTTTATTTTCTTGTTGTCAGTCACATCCCAGATGCTAAAGACTGGCAGTCCTTCAGGCAGTAATTTGACATTATAACAAATAATATGTCCTTAGCAAATCAAACCCTCTGAGGAATAAATATTGTTATCTCATATAACCAACCTCAGGACTACAGACCAGTGTGGTAGTCTTACAGCATTTCAAGTATTCACACTGTCTGGAGGTTCCTCAGGAACTACAAATTTCAGGCTTTAGGAGCAGCATTTCAGAATGCGCACAGCATGTCTTGGCTGTTCCAATTGGCCCCATGTATTTCCCCCCCCATTGTTCAAAACAAATGATCTCATATTGTAAATTAAATTCTGTAACATTAATTGCAGAAATAATTGGTGATCTAGGAAGACTCAAAATGAACATATATTAATCTCATATTTTCAAAATATTTGAAAGGAAGTTCTTTATTTTTCTTTTGTTCCTTTTCACACAACACTACAAATTTATCTATTACTTATTGATGTGTGCATTAAATAGCTTCTACATGTATTATAGTTATGGCCACATATATATACGGGAACAGTAGCTGGACTTTACTAAAGAAAATGTTGTGGCACACATATCAGAACAAATCTGGCCTCTCAAGGAAGTCCACAAAGAAAGGGAGTATAGTGATCCAGAATAGAATAATCTCAAAGACCAGTAAGAAGATGGCATGGTAACAATTATATAATCTCATTATGTAGATTAGGAGCTAACTCATTATCAAAATAAAATTTATTTAGGCCCAGGTGCAGAAGCACCTGAGAATTGCAAGAATGTCCAGTTTACAGAAGTCAAGATATTATTCAGATTCAGAAAACCTTTATTGGCATAAAATGATGCCAGCTGCAGGCTTTCTTGGATACTGGTTTCATACCCTGGGTACATCTGGACTGGATTACTGCAATGTGATCCACACAGGGCTGTCCTTGAAAGTGTACAGAAACTTCAACTAGTGCAGAATGCTGTAGCCAAGATGTTGGAGTGGATTGTAGGGACCCTGTCACTCTACTCTTGGTTCATCTATAGTGCTGCCCAGTTTATTGCTGGCACAATTTAAGATGCTGGTGCTTTGAAGCCCTATAACATTTGGAACGAACCATATGAAGGACTGTCTGCACCCTTACAAACCTACCTGTCCATAAGGATCATCTTCAGATGTCCCGCTTAGGATGTTCCAGCCTTCTAAGATTAGGCAAGTAGTAGCTCAGGCCTTCTTGGTCACAGCACAAAAGCTCTGGAACTCGCTCCCCAGGAAGATGCCATCTCCCACTAGTGCGTGGAGACTTTTGAATCATAGAATCATAGAATCATAGAGTTGGAAGGGGCTATACAGGCCATCTAGTCCAACCCCCTGCTCAACGGAGGATCAGCCCAAAGCATCCTAAAGCATCCAAGAAAAGTGTGTATCCAACCTTTGCTTGAAGACTGCCAGTGAGGGGGAGCTCACCACCTCCTTAGGCAGCCTATTCCACTGCTGAACTACTCTGACTGTGAAATTTTTTTCCCTGATATCTAGCCTATATCGTTGTACTTGAAGTTTAAACCCATTACCCATTTTGTTTTGTTTTGTTTTATTAGGCATTCTCTCCATGATACCTCCTTCCTAACCAATGTTTTAAAAACGTTTTAAACTGTTTTAGATGCATTTTAACTCTGTTTTAAAATCTTTTGAAAGTTGTTTTAATGAGGTATGTTTGGGAGAGGCTTTATTTTAATGCTTTTATAACATATTTTATCATGTATGTTTTAAATTGTTAACCACGCTGGTGCCCTTAATAAATAATAATATGAACCATAAGCACTTGCATATATACCATAAGCACTCCCAATTTCTGCTTACTCTGTTGATCCTCTGTGATCCCAGTAATTTCAGTGCTGTGGATCAGGGGATTCTCATTTGGAATGCAAACAAAGTTGTTCATTGGCAAACTGCCCCAGGGAATGGGAAGATGGAATCAGGTTAATTCCGTTTTACTACCTTCTTCCAGCAGATCTTCCACTGTGGAAAAGGTTTCATCCAATTCCTTCTCCGCACTTCTGCCCCCCACCATGCTTCTTTGCTTTGTGTCCATGAGTTTTCCCCTGTCCCCAGGACCAACTTTTTAGGGATCTCAAGGGGCTGCTAGAGAGGAGGAGAAAGCAGGAAAGATCCAGATTTAATCCCATTTTATTTTTACTGAGAAACACAAATTCTCACTGAAAGAAAGCTGTGCAGTGTTGGTTTTCCTGTTTCACAGTTTCTGTAATTAAAATATGTGTTAAATATTTCCACATAGAGATAAAACAGATGAGAAAATTACTTTGCATGTGTGGTGCAAGAACCACCCAACTTTGAAATGTCAGCTTTATCCTTTGTACACTAAGCAGGTGTTTGGATTGACTAAGCAGCAAGGGATGGTCTCTAATATTGTTGCCTCATTAAAAACAAATTTAATTTTATAAAACATAAAAAGCAATGTTCATGTCTTGCTTAACCCTAGTTCATTACACTGCAATGCAAAGCTATAGAATTACAATAGTTTAATTGTGAGTCATGATCTCCATTCAGTTGGCAATGAAACAGCATGTTCACCAATCAGTTTCTGTAGCAAAACAAGGGCTGTAGGTTTAATTACAATTAGAACATGTGCATATAAATTAATTACAGCTTTCTCAATTAGAGACTGCTTCCCTTATTCTGGTACAAGCATTTATTTTGGATTACAAGATTTTGAGCCTAGGATAACTACCTCTGGGCAGCTACATCTTATATCATTTGCAAATGCTGAACTACTTAGAAAGCAGACATTAACACTGCATTAGCTTCCCACCCATGTATCCATAACAAACCAAACACTTTCATGGGCTTCTTACATTATGGTGTAAGCATTATGTTCAAGCATTATGTTCTTTCTGCCCACATGGGGATTGGGCAGATGTCACATGTAAACTGGTCACCACATGAATCCCTAACAGAGACAAAAATATATCCAACCAAATGGCAAAGCATGGTGAACCTTTCACAAAATGAATCTATAAAGTAGATAGCTAAACCTACCACCTTGAATTAATAAAACCACCATTGATTGTAATAATGAAGCCATCCACAAAACTTCCCTGTTGCTTGACTCTTGGAGTCTTCAGAGGGTGAAGGAGCTTTGGATAAGTGATTGTTGCTGCTAAGCATTTCTGTATTCTATAAGTAATATGCTCTGACCTGAATGGCCAGCTTGTTCAATCTTGTCAGCTCTCAGAAACTAAGCTGGGTCAGGCTAGGGAAGGCTAGGGAAGGCTAGATGCTTTTGGCTCACAAGATGTCTGTTGTGGAGAGAGGAAGGTTGGAGATTGTAAACTGCGTTGAGACTCCTTTGGGTAGCAAAAACAAGGTACAAAAAAAATCCAGTTCTTTTTATTTATTTCGTTTACATCCTACCTTCCTGTGAGGTAATTTAGCCTGACTATGTGGAGATGGCCCATGGTCATCCATGACAGTGGGGATCTCCCAGATCCTAGTCCAACATTCTAACCATTACATTACAGTAGCTTTTCTGAAATAAGCTATCAAAAACAGTTTGTCTTTTCTCCAAAAGGAACAACATTAAGTAGCTGTCCAAATATACAAAATAGGAAGTGAAACAAAGAATATTTTGAAATTTCCTTAACCTGTACAAGTTCTATTATTTTTAAAAGATGGCAAGAACATTTTAAGTATTAGTAGATTTCAGAAATTCTGAGAAATGTACTGGCAGGCTGTCTCCAAAAGTAATAGCATAATAATATTCCAGATACCAGACAAAATTAATACAGGATGAAATGTCTCTTTCATCACAGCAGGAAAGCTCAAAGGAAAAAAATCCTGTCCTGAATATGGATCAAGGTTTTGCGTATTTAAAAGGGCAAGCCACCCAAATACATGGTGATGCAGAAATGTTTATCTCAGACTGAGATTAAGAAGTGCCATCTACATAGGAGCCCATACAATTTCATGATATCCTCAGATTTCTGAATAATTTTCATCATCAAACAAGGACATTTCATCCAAACCCGCAAAATACATTTCCTATACCTTCAGGAGATGTGTGAGTATGACTGTAATATCCAATACATCTAAAACCTATTAAAACATAATGGGCATGGTATCCTCTTTGCACACACAGCTGTACTCACAAGAGGGCGTTCCACAGGATTCAACAGATACTTGGGTTTTATTGTAAGCATAAATAACCTATGTGAACAGCTCAGGTAAAGGACCAGTTAGGCAGAATATTCATATGGGAAGCACATATAGACTTCCTGTAGTAGAATAGCACTATGTCATGGTGTGCATGTGGTTATTGAGCCCCTGAGAGATTTTCTCCTGAATCTAAGAAGATGGGTTATGCACAATGTATGCTTACCTGGAAGGAGAATTCAAAGGATCCTGGAACTAAATACACATCTTAACTCCTCCAGCTTTATGCTCTAGCAGAAATTTAGGCTTGGGAGGCAGGAGTTGGGGGATTCCTGTACTTCCCCAATGTTATGTAACCCGAGATAAATTGAACTGGCCTATAGTGTTTGTTCAGATCTGTTTTGTATCCAGAATTATCTAATCTAATTATATCTGTAGCACTACCTTAAGAAAGGTACAAACTGTAGCATTTCATTTGTACTGCTTATATCTCCTCTCCCCTTTCCTATTTGATTTTTGGTTTTGGATTGAAAATTAAATCTGAGAAAGAGTTCTTGGGAACTCAAACTCTTACTTGCTATATCATGACATACTAAGCTGAGTAGGTGCAGAGTTACAAAGTATGGCATAGTCATAGCACTGACTCAGTATAGGATAAAGGAACTATAAATATGCAAAAATGCAAATACCCATATTTAATCTTGTAGACTAAACTTGAGTTTACCCACTAAGAATCTTTGCATCATTTTAGCAATATGAGATTGTACACAAAACCTTTCAAAAGTCAATAATTTAAACCAAAGCTCACTAAAATGGTTGACTCCCAAGATCTTTATTATCAATATTATTTTATGTGTTTATTTATTTATTTTATTATTGTATTTATACCCCATCACTTCTCCAAGGACTCGCGGCGGCTATCATTATTAACAACAACAATAATTTAATTTCTATACCTACAGCTGCACTTGGCATTTTCTTTACTTTCAGTTTTTTTCCTTAAAATATTTATACCCCACCTTTTCTTCTAGCTCTGATGCTTTCCTCCAACTTAAGGGGTTCTTCAGCCAGAGGAAGAACCATAAATTAAAGGAAATTACCTTATGCTAGAGATATGCTACTTGGAAGATGGTTGTATTAATCCCACCTTAATTATAGGTAAATTCCAACAACATAAAAGCTGTGGCTATTTTCACATGTGACATGTTTATTTATACTTCCCTCTGGTAAAAAGGTTATTTTGAACAGTGTGTATATTTAAGAGTATATCCCTTGTGCTTTCTGTCTTATGTAAATAGCTATACATAAATGATACATACTCGATAAAAATGGCATACTTAACATCACATGTGAAAATGTCATGAGCCTATCCTTATATGAATCAGATTTTCCCTGACATAGCCACCATACAACAGTCATGAACATGTCTGCTTATGGCATCAGCAATGATAAATTGTTAATGATTGCATTCCTAAAAGACTGCAGACAGTGAAGACTGTCAACATTTTGTAAAATCACCCTCCGAAAATGTGACCCAGCCTTGGTCAAAATAAAACCACAGCTAATAACTGAGTAACTGGCCAAAACTCTAAAGTGCCCAAGAGTTTTATAAATCTAAACAATACATATTGTATGTTCATCCAAAAAGAATACCAGGAACACTGCCCTAGTTCTCCACAATGCCTTGTATTTTCTTCCTCCAAAGTTAGCCTACATCATTAGCGATGGAGGTATGCAGTGGCCATAGCAGTATCTTTCCAAGGCAAAAAAGAAAGCTTCCAAACATATCACGCTTTTCCAATTCTAACTGAGCCGAAGAATAATACTAGGGGGAGGGGGACCCAAACAATCAGATTTATAGAGCAAAAACATCTTTATACTGATTGGGGGAAGGAAAATGCGGCTTCCAACAATCACTTGCCATTATTGGCAAATAAATACCGGCAAAGTACTTGTGACACAGGGTGTCAAGCATTCCATCTCATTCATTATATTGGAAGACATGCTATACATCTATCCGCTGCTATAATAAGACAGCTTTAATTGGAGTTATACATACCTGCCCATACCAACTGTATTCCAGCATTGTAACTGTAGGGAAAGCCAAGCCTTAGAAAAAGTCAGGAAAAGTTTGTGAATACCCACTGTTTCATTAAGTGCAAAGCAAATGCCCGTACTGCTTCTTTCCTTTTCAAGGGAGGGTGCTCCAGTCCACAACTTTTTTTTTTAACTGAGCCACCAGCACAGCTACAATCTGAGCTTTGTTGAAGTGTTGTACTCTTACTGCTAAAACCTGTTGATAATGAACCTGAACCCATTATTTTGAGTCAATGAATTGAAAGAAATAGGGCAAAGAATGAAAGCCACAGGGCCAATTACCAGCATTCTTTGATGTATTACTCGCTAGCACACACCAAATCACTTTGTGTCTTTGTCTTGATCCCCTCTGTTATTCATTAATTATTCTGGAAGGGTTAGAGTTCAGATAGCTAATTGCACAGACAGTCTTACTTGGTGGGGATTCTCCTTACACTGACACTTTCCCCAACTGTGCCCAGCCACCTTGGATTATGCCAATTAATCCAATTCTTGGCATTTTTTTGTACAACGTTCCAGGCTCTGTGTAAAGCTATACCTAAATTATGTTCACGAGCTGACTTCTCTGCTGCCTGAAAGAGATACCACTTTAAGAACTTGCAAGGCCATCACAATGTCAAGGTGCCACAAGATGCCTGGTTGGCTTCGCTGCAACAAACTCACCCACCCACCAGTCATAGCATTAATTGACTGGCTAACATTGGCTAATATCCCAAGGTCTGTAGCTAGCATCCAGCTCTCTTTCCTCTGCAGTTGTACCAATTGGAAGGCACTTTCCATAATCTTTGGCAGCCAGCTACAGCCTAACAATGCTCAATTTGGAAAGCTCTCATGGATAACAACTAGTACAAGGCAGATCATCTTTTTGCATCTTTCTTAGAAGCAACCAAGTTACAGTGGAATGTCCCTCCAATACATGGCTATATGGCCACACACTCAGGCACTGCAGAAAGATTCAATTGGGTAGACATGTTGGTCTGAAGCTGCATAGCTAGGAATGCATTCAGTTTAGCCAGTTACAAGTGGTGCTGGTCTCAGAAAGAAAAAATAGACAAGAATGGCAGCATGGGAAGAATAAATTAAAAGACTGGAACTAAAAGAAGCAAACACATTATCCAGCCAGAAGAACAAAGTCTGAGTGGGACCATTAAGACCAATGAAGTTTTATACAAGGTAAAAGCTTTCATGTGCAAACATACATTTTCAGGTACAGTGAAACAGAATTTCCTCAGCCACTACATATAGGAAGGAAGAAGGTTGTTACCAGGATGGGCTGATTAGAATCGAAATGCATAAAGAACTGGGAGATTATAGCTGAGCCTGGATTTGTCACGACCCAAAGAGTGCAATCCACAGATGCCCTCAGAACCAACCGGCAGGAGTCTCATGCATTGGAACAATACTGATGTCAGTCTTTATTGAGGAAAAATCAGGGAGTATAAAAAAGAAGTTATAATATAGGCTACATAATTTTTGAAAACGCCATTACTCGGAAGGGCTAGGACAGATATACACACAGACCCTCACCTCCCTAAAGGGATGGGAAAGTCCATTCCCACAGTGGACCCTTTTGATCCCAGAGAGTGTGAAAACTAGAGACAGCTTGTCTATGTAGCACTCAGGTACCAAAACAACTCCACAGCCACTGCACAGTATGTTTACATTCTGAGTAGGACTAAGTGATAAGACATTATGATAACAAACCCAGACTCTCTACATCAGACGGCCAGGTAAAGAAGAAAATTGCCAGTTGGGTGGGTTCGTTGCCAGGAGTACAACTCCAAGGTGGGGGACTACACCAAGACTGCCATGGCACATGATAGGATTAAGGTTGCTGATAAGATCTGTGCATGGCAGACAAATACAAAGGTTAAACAGATGTGAGAACGACGTTTATGTCCAATGGCACCACCAAGACCGTTTATGCACTGGGAACTTCTCTGCCCTAGCTCCTGTGCAGGAGTACAAATTAAGGGTGGATGTTGCACACTAGGCCAAATGCTCCCCCATGTGGATGCAGGAAGAGGTGAGGCAACCTGCCATGACTAAAACTCTAGCTTGCAGCTCAGCATGAAACCTCCAGTGCATAAACGGTCCAAGACTAACAAAATTTAATTTTAGGTGTAAGCAAGAACTGAGAAACTTAGCAAGCGTAGATGCAAACTCCTTCAGATACATTGTTTATTTGGAGGTGCCACTGGACTCAAACTTCATAAATCAGCAAAGGCTCAGAAATTACAATTTGAACAGTCACTTGCAAAAATAAAATGGATGTATGTTTTCTAAGTTTTTATCCTAAAAGCTGGGTAACATGGTATGCCCACACCTATACGTTATGCAGCCATCAGCACACTGCCTCAACAATGTATGAAAATATGTGTAGATAATCAATAGCCTACATATGTGTATGGTGTTGCTATGCATCATTCATCTATAAATCAGGTAAGCAAAAATTATATGGCTCAGGGCAATAACCTAATGCATAATGGCTTTGGTTTTAACTAGCTGTTCAAGGAAATTCCCTGCCTTCCCCCAGCTCCCCACAGACTTCTTTGCTCTTCAAACTCATAATCTTTTGGGTTGGATGACCTAATGGAACAGTGAGGGAGGGGGAAAGCTGGGGACCTGCATCAGGAGAGAAAAATTATATAAATACCCTCAAAGGAGCTGCAACTATGTCAAAACACATCTGAGACTTACCTTGGCCGCCCATTGATACTATGGAGAGCCAGCTGGAGGTGGACATGATCACACAGGGGCCTGTCTGCAGCATGCGCTGCATGCATGAAGCAAGTGCAACATTGAGAGGCAAGGTGGGACCTCTGGCACCTATAAAGGCACCACATGCGTAGGTCCCGGACTTTTTGCTCAGGACGCTGCGGAGAGAAGCTTTCCACCCACCCTGTTTTAATGCCGAAACAGCCTTCTTATAGTGTCTGAGGTGAATGTTTCATGGTGACTTACATCACAGCTTGAGGGTTTTCGTGGGATAGAGCCTGTTGGCAGGGAATCCAGTGTGTGATCAGACTCCCTGGAGTTCAGGGCCTCCATATGGGATGGCACATAAATATGCATGGCCGACAGTGCTGGGAAGTCAGGGGCTCATTGCCAGGTGGCCTGAGGGACAGCCAACTGAGGTTTGCACCCCTTTGGCTCCCCCACATGGGTCACTTCCCTTAGCAGTGGATTCCAGTAGGCAATGGGATCTGCTCTCCCAGCGGGAAATGGTGCAGATCCCCAGGGTGCCTCTGGACTCCGTGGGGTGTTGATGCAATCCACTGACTCCTAGTTCAGTCTGCCTCTGCCATGCTGTGCCAACCCTCCTGTGGAAGGCAATAAAAGCAGTGGCCTTGTTTCTACCCAACGTTGGTGTGTTGCATCTTATTCCAGCCCAAAAATGTCCTCCTGCAAGTCAACAGAATGGACCACATAACCCAAGTTATAATTATACTGAATAGATGGCATAACATTCAATGCAGAAACTTTTGAGATAGAACAGGAAATTATGCTGTACAGTATTTTTAAAGCCCAACTTTGGTATTTTGAACACTCTGTAAATTTTCATCAGTGACTATGGAAAATCCAATAGTCAGGTCAAAAGAATAATTCAATAATTACAGGAGTCTTTCATAAGCATCTGTAGAGCACCCAGGAGCATAGGGTATTTGTCAAGCAGGATTAAAGACAAAGGGTTTGTTTATAGATTTCACTGTCTGCCAGAAGAATCTAAATAAGCCTGGGACATACCTTTTCTCTCCATGTGAATGCAGAACATCATACAAGGTTATTAATGACATTTTTGCTGAACTAATGATATCTCACATCATACTATCAGAACCACTCAAGCTCCCTCTTTAGGTGAAAACTCTTCCCATCTAGCTTCACCTTTTATTCACTAATCTGGCCTTTTAGGTTGACCTGTCATACCTTTTAGGCTCACCTGTCACACAGCCTACTGAAATAGGATTAAATCAAAATACTGGAATATTCAAATCTTTAAATACTTATAAACTGAGAAGTATCATCATTTGACCAGACTCAAGACAACTTAAGCAACTCAGAGACAATAAGACATATTCAAAATAGAAATATAAAACAAAACAAAATGAGAGAAAATTAATACAACACAATAGCCTTCAGTGACTAAACAGAAAGAAAAACAAAATTAATATTCAGTAGCACCTTAAAAGATCAACAAACTTTTTCTAGATACAGACTGTTATACTTCATTGGATACAAAACAACTGTTTTGCTGCATATATAAAGTACTGCTGTGAATATAAAGAACCACTGACCTCTAATTTTTTTTATTATGTATCAAAATGTGTAGATAACCTATATAAACATATTTTACACAAAATAGCATCCTGTACATATATTTACAACAGTGTAATTTAAAACTTTACAATTTACAATCCCTCCTCCTCCCCCACAGAGAGAATCCAGATCATAGCACCAGTAAGTTGCTGTAAGAAATATGAAGCTCTTGCCCTCATATGGGACCCTATCCTTTCTGAAGTTAGACTACAGATGAAATTAGGATTTTTGCTGCTGGGCACAAGGCATTCTCTGGAGATAGCTGCCAAAATACCCTCATACCTCAGTAGTTGCTTTCCAATTATTACTCTTCAGACAACGAATATATCAAGGTCCTGATCACATAAGCATGAGAAGTATCTAGAACCATTTGAGAACACATAAACCAAGTATTTGGCAAAGGAATAAAATCCACCGCATGGACGATCTGGCCCCTCCTTACAGTGGCAGTAGCGTAGTCCATCTGGCACCCTCTGCTCTCCCCCCTACTCTATAATGGGTTACTAAGGGGCAGTGTAGATATGAGCTGTGTTTTTGCTGCATCTTATCTTGTTTTTATTATGTGGGGAATTGTATATAATTGATTTTTATATGTTTTATTGTATGGTTTCAGTGGGGGGTTTTATATGCTTGTAACTCGCCTCGGACCTCCAGGGAGAGGTGAGGGATAAATCGGATGGATGGATGGATGGATGGGTGGATGGATGGATGGATGGATGGATGGATGGATGGATGATTTGGTGTCTAACAGACCGCCTCTCCCAATATGTCCCCGAGAGAGCCTTTTGGTCATCTGGAACAAACGTATTGGTAGTCCCTAGCCCCAAAGGCATTTGCCTGCCCTCAACCAGAGCCAGGACCTTTTTGGCTCCAGCTCCAACCTAGTGGAATGAGTTGCTGCTTGAGACTAGGACCCTGATGGAGCTATTTCAGTTCTGCAGGGCCTGCAAGATGGTACTCTTCCACAAGCCCCATAGTTGAGGCCAGGGCAGCTTACTGAAAGGGCCTTCCTCCAGTTTTTGCAGTTCTCCCCAACTCCTTTCTTCCATGCCACCATATCTGATAGGCAGGGAAAGAAATTATGGCAGAAGAATAGGAGAGGGAGTTAGCCAAATTAATTGTTAGGCAGACAATTGGCTATTGTAGTTTTTGGAATGTTAATGGAATTAATAATGTATATTATATGCAGATGACACCCAGCTCTACTTCCTAATGGATGGACGGCCGGACTCCCCCCCAGATACATTTGCCAGATGTTTAGAAGCAGTGGCTGGATGGCTCAGGCAGAGTCGCCTGAAACTCAACCCCTCCAAGACGGAGATCCTGTGGCTGGGTAGAAGGGGGAAGGATCTGGAAGCGCATCTCCCATGCCTGAATCGGGTGCAATTAACACTGGCACCAGAAGCCAGGAACTTGGGTGTGACCTTTGATGCCTCCATGGAGGCTCAGGACACGAAAGTAGCCTGAACGTCGTTTTTTCATCTGTGCCAAGCGTGACTACTAGCGCTCTACCTGCCCTCTGGACACTTGGCGACAGTGATCCATGCGACAGTCACTTCCAGACTAGACTACTGTAACTGGCTCTATGAGGGCCTACCCTTGGCTTTGACCCGGAAATTGCAGCTGGTATAGAACTCGGCTTCAAGGGTCCTTAGTGGAACCTCCTGGAGGGCCTATATTCAGCCGGTGCTAAGCCATCTGCACTGGTTACCAGTCTATTTCTGGATCAAGTTTAAGGTTCTGATTTTAACCTTTAAGGCTATATGCGTCCTGGGTCTGGCTTATCTGTGGGACTGCTTATCTGCTTATGCCCCCTGCAGGGCTCTTCGCCCTGCGGGTATTAATTTACTGGTGGTCCCGGGCCCCTGGGACATACACCTGGCCTCAACCAGGGCCAGGAACTTTTCGATCCTAGGCCCCAACCTTTTGGAACAAGTTCCTGGAAGAGCCCCAGGCCCTGCAGGATTTGTCAGCTTTCCACAAGGCCTGCAAGACGGAGATCTTCTGCCAGGCATATAGTTGAAGTATAGAACTGTGGACTCAGAAGAAAAAAGGAAATCATGAGGCACAATGATATAGTAGTCTTCTCTATGTTTATAGGTGAAAAGGTTATAACATAAAGTCTAAATGGTCAAACGTATGATCAAACATAAAGAGTCAACCAAAACGGGATCCTAGGTTAAGTGACCCGCTTTCTGTTTTATCTTCGTCAGTGGTTGCTCTTCCAATATACTGTCATAGTAGTAGTCGTAGTATCCCCAGATGATTATGAGCAATTTGCCAATGATGAAACATGGTCAGTGCCTGGATGTCATGAATGTCATGATAGAGTTGCAGCTGTGCTGCAATGGAATCTTTCCAGGAGGGATGGCTTACCATCAGCCAGAAATTCATGGATGTACAAAACCATACAAGATAATGGTGAATGATTAAACAAAGATTCTTTAACTTCCAGTTGCAAACAGAGAAACATCTAGAGCATAACCATCCTGATATAATAATAGTAGAAAAATGAAAAATATGGTTTCACATTTCTCAAATATGAAATAGGGCTCAGATAATTGATACTGCAATCCCAGAAGACAGAGCACAAAATACCAAGACCTACAAATAGAGTTAGGTCACCTCTGTGAGAAGAAGGTTACCATCATGCCAATTGACATTGGAGCCCTTGGAACAATGTCTAGAATTCTCAAGAAACACCCAGACATTCTGGGCAAAAACATAAACAGCAAATAACACCAGCTCATCCCCAGAACAAAGTGTTGCTTGGAACACCAAGAGTATTACGAAGATATATCTGCAATTCCCAAGTACTTGGTTAGATCTCAAACAGTACTTCAGTGGTACAGCAGCACCTTTGAGATGCCTTGGCACCAATGAGTTACACTGAGAAGTGTTCAATATAGAACATTCCAAAAAATGTTGAGGAAGAACATGTAGCAAAAAAAGGACAAGAGTAAAATACAGCATTGTTTGAAATGGCCAGTTCGCTTCAGAGATGGTTCATTAACAAAATGAAATTTGCTGCAAGAATCCTCCATCCCTATATCACTTTACTTGGAACTGGGCCAACAACAGATAACATCCGGTTTAGAACAGTAATGTAAAGGGACCTGTGTTGGGGGGAGGGGGCAGGGTTGGGATACCAATTACAATTTGAACTTCACCTAACTGAAAAAGACTGCAGACTTCACTCAATTAACAGTAATAGGATTAAAAACCTAGCTTTGGAACTAAAGATTTAAATAGGAAAAAATCTTGGCAAATACACACTGCATGCGCCAAATTAATCTCAAAATAAATATGCAGCCTTGGGTAAAATAAATGGAATGTGGAGTTTTAGTTCTCTTCATACCTTGACACATGCACACACACACACCCTCCGCACATACATTTTCTAATTTGTTTTCTTATTAATATCTGTTTTATGAACTATGACCACCATACTAGAACATCTGAGTTTCTGCTTTGAGTATTTTTTTAAATATCAAAGTCATTCAAAATAAGCTTCCTTCTACTTAAGTGTGTCAGTATCAGTTCTGCTGGGTATCCCACATATTCAAGGTGCCTATTGCAATAACTTCGGGAATCTGATGGAAGGGCAAGGTAACCAGCAGAGGAAATCAGGTCAGACTAGGTGAGTTACCTCATCAGTTTTCGTTCAAGAAATGATTCACAAACAGATATTCACACAATACACATGTCCATTTTTTCCTCCACTGTCCTGTCATCTTCCTTGAAGTTTGGGCTTCCATTGTGGAGACTACTGGTTTGGATCCCAACCAGATAATTACATCCAAAATTGTACTTCCATGAGCCTAAGGACACCTTTGAGAAACAGAAGAGCACAGTTCTGGTGGATAATAAGTTGAATATGAGCCAAATGTGATATGGCTACTAAAAAGACTTATGCAATATTAGGCTGCATTGCTGGGGGGAACAGAATCTAGAACAAGGGAAATTATATCACTGTATTCTGCATTGGTTAGACCTCTTTTGGAATATTATGTCCAATTCTTTGTCTCACTGTTCAAGAAGGATATTGACAAGTTGAAACTTGTCAGAGAACAGTGACTAGAATAGCTGAGGGGTTGGAATCCATGTTTTATGAGGAGAGGTTGAGAGTAGGTTTGTGTTCCATGGGTCCGATCCAGAGCAATTCAGCTTTGGTACCCATTAAAGTCAATGGAGCCACTGACTTTAATGGGAATTCCGGAGTGCCCACCTTTCCCAGGGCCTGGGGTGGAGGTTCCAGTTATAGCCTCCAAACTTTCAGGGTAGCTCTGGGAGACTCTTCCCTGCCCCCCTCCAAATTCCATAGTGATTGGTCCAAGGGTTCCACTTATAGGTGCTCCTGAAGAAGGTGCCCCATCTCTTCATTATAGTCAATGGAGAGTCCATCCCATTGGATAGAATGGAGCAGATGGGAGGGGGCACCCTCTTTTGGAACCCCTGGATGTGGACCCTGTGTTGCAAAATTTTAAGCGGTCAGGGAAGAACCTTTCAGAGCTGCCCTGAAAGTTTTGAGGCTGTAACTGGACCCCCCCAGACCCCAGGAAAGGTGGGGATGCTGGAATTACCATTAAAGTAAATAGTGCCATTGACTTAATTTTTATTTTATTTATTTTTTATTTATTGTATTTATATACCACCCTTCCCGAAGGCTCAGGGCAGTTTACATGAAACAACAAAATAGTACAGGTAACATCATTCAACTAACAGTAAGATAGTAACAACAACAATAATATTTACATAATAACAATAACAACAATAACATTAAAGGGAGGTGAAACTGCAAGTAGCCTTAGCTCAACTCATACTGAGACCCAGGGGTAGGGTGGATTTGTTAACAGTCATGGTAGGAGGGGAGGGCTTGGGGGCCAATTGGAAGCCATCGATAGGTCGACCTCAACCAAATGCCTGGTGTAGGAGCTCCCTTTTGCAGGCCCTGTGGAACTGCTTTAGTTCTGTCAGGGCACCGAAGCCTAATCTTTAATGGGCACCGAAGCCTAATTGGGCCCCTGATGTACAAATCTAGTTGAGAGAGTTGGGTATGTGCAGGTTGGAGAAGAGGAGGACAAGGGGTGATATGATAGCTGTGTTTAATTTTGTAAAGGTAGATATGTTGACGAAGGAGCCAATTTGTTTACTGCAGCTTTAGAGATAAGGGCAGAGTCTGCACTTACTTTTTAAATTCAATTGTCAATCCTGTTGAATTCAGATCGCTTTGAACTCGAGTCTTCCTCTCCCCCCCCCCCCGTCCCCATTGAAACAGGAAAGTCTTCTGCACGTGGTTAGGGAGGCTCAGAAGAGGGGGGGCAATTGGAGACTCTTTGTTTTCTTGAAGGGGGGGAGAGGATCCAAGAAGTCAGAGGAGGGAGAAAAAAAATCTTTTCTTTTCTTGAAGGGGGGGGGGGAACGAAGAAGGCACACAAAAAAATCCAAGGCTGACAGAAGTTGAGAGAACTTAGGGGCTTCTCCTTTAAGGCAGGCTTGTCACATGACCACCTGTAGCCAATCATGGGTCCTCTACCACGGAGGGGAGCCCAGATTCAAAACAATGCAATTTTCTGAATATATTCAGGGTTAAAAACAGTCTGAGATGTGGCACAATAAAGGTAGGGTCACTCCGGATCAATCCTTCTTGCTGCAGAAGGAAAATTAAAATCGCCCCAAATCCAAACGGAAATCGCATTCTGTGTAGAGGGCAGGGACTGAATTGATCTGGGGTTGGAATAAAAGCCCCGTGCAGTTTATACCAAGGTCTAGGTGCAATGGATTCAAATTATGGGAAAGGAGGTTCCACTTAAATATTAGAAAGCATTTTTTTATGGTGAGGGCAGCCATAGATGGAATATAGTGGAGGGTGGTGGAGCCACCTTCATGGAAGTTAAGAGGAGATTGGATGAGCATATGTCAGGAGTGTGTGATTTTTAATTCCCTGAAAAGGTGAGGGCTGGACAGAATGATCCTTTGTGGTCTCTTCCAGCTCTGTGTGATTCTGAAGCCCGCATGACTGCCCTATTTCATATAGTGGCAAACTTTCAAAATACCATGGTGCCTTGGGTAAGCAGCTCATATACTCATGTTACTGAGATAATATGAGAGAAAACTCTTAGACATCACCTTAGTAGAATTCAAGCCTGATATATAGAAAGGTATATCTAATCTGTTGTACATATGGATCAGTTTGAAGGTACATTTGATCCATTTTGTCTGACTGTAGGATGTTGTTGTTGGGTGAGAAGTCATGTCCAACTCATCGTGACCCCATGGACAATGATCCTCCAGGCTTTCCTGTCCTCTACCATTCCCCGGAGTCCATTTAAGTTTGCACCGACTGCTTCAGGGACTCCATCCAGCCACCTCATTCTCTGTCGTCCCCTTCTTCTTTTGCCCTCAATTGCTCCCAGTATTAGGCTCTTCTCCAGGGGGTCCTTCCTTCTCATGAGGTGGCCAAAGTATTTCAGTTTCATCTTCAGGATCTGGCCTTCTAAGGAGCAGTCAGGGTTGATCTCCTCTAGGACTGCAGGATAGCCATTACTAATTAGGATACTGATTATTGTTACCCTTTGGGTAAGCTATGTTTTGTTGCATCATATCTGAGTATGATTAGGAGGTGAAAGTAGCCCAGGAGCAAGTCATACGGAGTGGTCCCTGTTTTACTACAATCTAGTGCTGCAGGGCCACATGGCTTAGCAGTGCCAACCACTAGTGCTTGATTGTCCATTGCCTTCTCCTATAAATGGATGGCAGGAAGAGGCAACTGGCAGGGTGACATCGAACAATGTTGAAGAATCTAAGTGGCACTGAGGCCCTAGCAGAGTAGGTGGCCCCAGTGGCCCCACTGGGAAAGTTATCTATCACTTCACTGACCAAGCAGTTCCCACATCATGTGATCCTTTCTTCTGGCTTAGCAGGGGTAGTCAAACTGCAGCCCTCCAGATGTCCATGGACTAGGAGTCCCTGCCAGCGAATGTTGGCAGGGGCTCCTGCGAATTGTAGTCCATGGACATCTGGAGGGCCGCAGTTTGACTACCCCTGCTCTACAGTCATGCATTCTGTTACTCTTATATATTTGATCACTCATCATTTGATTTGAACATTTACAATAGTTTTAAAAGAGATTTTAATAAATAAATTCTGGAATATGGTAGAGCCATAGGCATTCAGGGGTCTCCTCCCCAACACAGGGCCCAGAGAAGCTGCCCTGGGAGGCCACTTCTGGTCTGAAGCCTCTTCTCCATGCACACTGTGAATCACAAACTATGCCATAGAATTTTTAGGAGGAACCTCAGCTCACATATAACTGTTACGCTGAGTGGACAGCCCATCACAAACAGACCAAAAATGTCGAGAGCTTAAAATGAGAGTAAAAGAACTGCCATTCTGAACACTGTTGTGATTATTGTTCAGGCAGACACAGTCTTGGAAATGGTCTTGCATGCTCTTGACACGCATACGAATAACTAAATATTTAGCAAGGGCAGGTTGTCTAGGTATTTTTGGCTTAAAAAAATGCTATTGCTATTGAACATCTGAGATTGTCTGCAAAGCCCTTGAAAAATAAAGGTCTAAGATTAATTGGTATCAATGCTCAATTCATTGAAGCATGCTTGATAGTTGACAACAGGCTGAAAGAGGCAGCATAATTATTGCCCCAATTTCATGCCCTCTGTCACTTTACTAAGATAGGAGGCCTAGGAGAGCTTTTCATTTATTAAAGGGAAAATACACTACGTAGAAAAAGGCAAGTCTGCTAATTAGTTGGGTGCTGTGGCACAAGGGTGGGCAAAGATAGTGTAATGTAAACACTTGGGTCTTAATGGCTGACAAATGCATGCTTGCCTTAAAGTTTTCACTTTAAATAGTTTTTCAATTTAAAAGTAAATTCAGGTCCGTGGGAAGATTGATGGGGTTCATCCTGCGAGACCAGTGGTTCAAACCCTAGTGTAGCTGTAGATTCAGTTGGTGGACTTGGACAAGCAAATATCTCTCCACCTTAACTCTTTAATCAGTAGATAGATAGATTTATTGTAATACAGCTCCAAGCCAGCTACAAACTCACACAATTTACAAAACCATAATCTAGGAACTCATGGCAATGTACAAATGTCCAGCAATAAAAACAGTTATAAATTAAATCTTTTAAACAGTCTAAAACTATAAAAACATGTCAGGATAACCTAAAGCAAATCTCCAATATGACAATTTGCTACAGTACAGTATTTGGCTATTTGTTTGGTATCCTTAGTGTTTCCCCAGAGTTGGTTCTTAAATCTCTTTAATCTGTATAATGGCAGCCTATTCTTTATATGACTGAAAGAACAAATTAGGGTAAAAAGATAGGGGCAAGAATAGAACCAGATGGTCAGCAGATCAGAAAACTAAAGAGTTCAGAGACAAACCAGAGAAAAACAGTTTTATCAGAGTAATATGATGTATATATGTGCTATCATTGAAATTAACTTATGAAAATACCAGCAAGAGGGCTTCAAAGCAATTGAAAAGCAGGAGTAGTTTGCTCTGACTTCCTCTGCAGTCTTCCATGGTAGCCCCCCATCCAGGTACCACCCCTGCTTTGCTCCTGAGATCAGTCAAGAACAGGCTATGGCATTCTGCAGTGATATGAAAAACCTTTGCCTGAGAACCTGGAGAGCTGCTGCCAGTCAAAGGAGACCATATTGACTTTGATGGATCAAGGATCTGATTCAATATAAGGCAGCTTCAGGTATACATTCCTCATGATTCATGTGATAGGAAATTATAAAGAACAAGGAGCTACGGATTAGATTGAAAGACTCACAACCACAGAATGAATCTTTTCTGCCACTACCTGTCTTTTGCAGCCCAAAACTCAGAAAGCTGCCTCTTAGATCAGGGGATCTTCTAAACTGCACAGAGTAGCAATGTGAGAAAAGTTCAGACTTTTCAAGTACAAGCAGAAGAATTTGGTAGTCATCAAAGACTCCTATCAATCCCATTCTGAACTATCACTGAATAGCATTGTTTATTAATTTGTTGAACCAGCTCGTACTTCTTCCAATATCTCCAGAGCTATGCAAATATTCTGAAAATATGCAAGAAAATCTAAAACTTCAACACAGGCTGAATCAGGACACTCACTGGTGCTGCAATGTAAGCAGCAAGACTGTAAGAAAACACTGGCAGGCACTGTTAATATATTAACAGCCATAATGGAAAATTTCATATCTCAAACCAGAGTAAACAGTATTAAAGATTTGCAGATCAGTCTCCATTAAAGTGGGAGGTCATATCCTCTCCCACTATATATCTAACTAACCAGTTACACAATTAGAGCATAGTTTCAGTCTACACTTAGCAATGAATTCTTTAGGAGCAACAGAAAAGAAACAGCATGATCTTGCCAGTAGGCCAACATAATTACAATCGACTGTGAACATTTGCAATAGCAAGGGGTAATTCTCAGCTGTCAGTATCATCCACACTTATTGTGTTCTGGATAGGCTTGCCAATGTCCAGATAGTGGCTCCCACTATTACAGCTGATCTCCAGGCCACAGAGATCAGTTCGCCTGGAGAAAATGGACACATTGGAAGGTGTACTCTGGAATTGTACCTCATTGAAGAGACTCTCCTCCCCAAACCCCACCCTCCTCAGGCTACATCCCCCAAATCCCCAGGTTCTTCTCAACAGAGAGCTGGTAACCCTAGTTTGGGAAACACTCATTTGCCAAGACATGTAGTTCCACCATCCATATTGAGAAGAGTGCAGGATCATACAGTCTGCTAAGTTTAAAAACAAAACACTTGTGTATAGATGACAGAAGACAAAATCCCAGCATTCACCCCTACTGGTTCTTCTGATGCTACAGTTACTCACTTCACATACAAATAGCTGATCGTTCTAGTGGACATCAGATTAAGGTAGAACTAAGCAACAGAATATTTGGACAAACAAAACTACCACTTCTCTGCATCTCTCTTCTCAATGTCTGGTGTAACACAAGATATGACCTAGCATTGTTGGGCTATGTAAACAACTGCCCTGCAAACAACTAAGCATGCATGGTGGGAGATGGAAAATTCTCAGTGAGAAGAAAACATCATTTCATGTGTTACTGGGAAGAAGAGAGAAAAGAGAAAGAAACAGAGCCATGGCAGCTTTGAGTTTCTCATTAAGTCCATTTCAGTCCTTAAAGAGACATTATCCTTACAATGACCCTGGGATAATAAATGAAGCAGCAAGCCAAAGTGTCAGTGATATGCTCAAGGTCACATCAAAGTCAAAAGAATCTGCAAGCATTCCAGTTCCATGGCCTCCCACTGGGAAGTTCATTCCCTCTCTGTACCTTTAGGTGATACACCTATGAAATCTAGATCAGGCAAGGCAAATTTAAACAGCAGGCATACAGGTTATCTGTATCATTTTGTGATAGACAGATTTAAATAGGACCACAACAGACAAGGAGGAATTATTGTCATTCTTTATACAGCTTATAAAGAACTTGCAGTTCTTTAAAACTGAATTCCTGTATTAATCCAAAAGCCAGTTCTTATACAAGTGGCCATGTCCATGCCGCCAAACACTGCTTTACTTGTCTTCTGTTCTCTGACCAGAGAAGAAAGTCCCTCTCAGCTCAACCAAAGCTAATTTTGCAGCCTGTATCATTATTGGGCCAGCTGCATTTTATGTCTAATTTTAAAAATGGCCTACAAGATTAATTTAGATTGAAAAAATATTTATAAGCCGACAAGAGGAAGCAAACTATTAGCTTGAATTCATGCCCACGCTCTTGTGATGCCTACATTTCAGAAACCATGTTTTAATTACACAACAGGCCATAAGAAAACAAGGAGGTTATTCTAAACCAATCTGATAGATAAACAGGTTGCTAAAGGAAAAGCATGCAGAGATGATCACAGAATTACCTATGGAGAATGGGATGCTTAAAAATAATATTTAAATAAAGGAAACCAGTGAAAGAGAGGAGGGAAGGAGGTGAAAGGGCTCGAGCATTGCAGGAGGTCTGCCCTTGGCATACCGTCGTTTTAATGCTTTTTGTAAATCAGACAGGGTTTGAAGTCAGAAGAAGAAGACCAACCACTGTCTGCATGATTGCTTTTTTCTCTTATTATGCCTGGATCCATCTTGTAAAGACCTCCCTCTCTTTCCCTCAGCCCCTTCCACCACAGATTTAAATAACTGGAACAAGTATTTATGAAATTCAAATAATCAGCAAGCTTATTTTCCCATATTCATAAAGCAGTGCTGCTTGTGTTGTGTTTTGTTTTTAATTCAAGGACAATTCTAACACCTAAAAGGGTCAAATAACTATGAGACAGTATTGTTGCAGTAAAGCCTCAGTGAATTTCCTTTAATGAAAGAGAAGTAGAGTTCATCTACTCTCTTTGGCAGATACTAATTGAAGCTGAACATCTCCAGCTTTCTAGAGAGAGATATTTTGCTTCAAAGGAGATTAAACTCAGGAACAAAGTAAGAGCTTCTCTCCCTTATAATAAAGGCTTTTGGATAGTCATTAAATCTGAATTACAGGTTTAACAAACACTTGCATAAGAATCATTAATATTATCCTTCAGGATGTCACATAATTACTAATGCTGTTCATTTCAGATGTCAGCTCTTTTTAAAAATTCAATTATCCTAGCCTTTGCCATAAAGTTGCAGCCCTGCCATTTCAAGTAGACCCCTCCTTTCTTTGCCTTTTCCACTCAACTGTGTTTCAAAACTTGCACATAGCTTGGATATGTTCCACACATTACTGTTGGAATTTTCCCAGTGACATCATTGCTCAGAAGACCTACTGGTGACATGCTAATCATTATTTATCTATTTATTTGTTTGTTTGATTTCTATACCGCCGCTTGTCGTAGCCTTGCGGCAATTTACACATGCAATTCTAAAATAATAAAATCCCCATTAAAATAACACTCACAATGGTGACCATAATCTCCAGTAATCCCTCCTTGTTCAGGGTGGGGCACTAGATTTAATCTAATGTAATGAGAGCCAGGGCCGAGATGAATTTGGGAACCAGTTGGAAAACCCCTCCCCCAGGACTCTGTCCCAGACTCAACCGTATGCCTGGCTGAAGAGCTCCGTCTTGCAGGCCCTGTGGAAAGCTGGTAACTCTAGCAGGGCCCTTAGCTCTTCCAGGAGCCCAATCCACCAGGTTGGGGCCAGGACCGAAAAGGCCCTGGCCCTGGTCGAGGCCAGGCATATGTCCTGGAGGCCTGGGACAACCAGTAAATTCATACCCGCAGCGAAGGGCCCTGCGGGGGGCATAAGCAAGCAAGTGGTCCCTCAGGTAGGCAGGACCCAGACCGCGTATGGCCTTAAAGGTTAATACCAATACCTTGAGCCTGACCTGGAAACAGACAGGCAGTTGATAAAGCACCAGCTGGATATGAGCCCTCCAAGATGTCCCAGTGAGGACCCTTGCAGCCACATTTTGTACCATCTGTAACTTCCAGATCAAGGACAAGGGTAGGCCGGCGTAGAACAAGTTATAGTAGTCTAATCTGGAAGTGACCGTTGCATGGATTACTGTGGCCAGGTGTTCTGAAGATTGGTAGGGTGCTAGTAGCCGGGCTTGGCGAAGGTGGAAAAAAGCCGTCCTGGCTACTTTCGTGACCTGAGCCTCCATTGAAAGTGAGGCATCAAAAGTCACCCCCAAATTCCTGGCAACCGGTGCAGGTGTTAATTGTACCCCACCCAGGCATGGGAGGTGCACTTCCTGGTCCTGCCCTCTTCTCCCTAGCCACAGGACCTCCGTCTTGGAGGGGTTGAGATTCAGATGACTCTGTCTGAACCATCTAGCCACCACTTCCAAACAACTGGCAAATGTATCCGGGGGGGGGGGGAGTCCGGCCATCCATCCATTAGGAGGTAGAGCTGGATGTCATCTGCATATTGGTGACATTCCAGCCCATAGCCCCAGACGAGCTAGGCTAGAGGGCGCATCCTCTCTGTGCAAGCACCGGGTAATGTATGACCCTTGGGGTGATGCCCTCTAGCGTTTTCATGGCAGACTCAATAGTGCTAGTGCCTTCCCCAGTCATTACCGTTTTACCCCCCAGCAAACATACTGGGTACTCATTTCACCGACCTCAGAAGGATGGAAGGCTGAGTCAACCTTGAGCCAGCTGCTGGGATTGAACTCCCAGCCCCATGGGCAGAGCTTCAGGCTGCACATCTGTTGCCTTACCACTCTGCGCCATATAGATGTTAAAAAGCGTGGGGGAGAGTATTGCCCCCTGCAGAACTCCGCAAGGGAGCCCACAGGGGTCCGACAACTCATCCTCCATTGCAACCCTCTGCGATTGGTTCCGGAGGAAGGAGACCAGCCATTGCAGCGCACTCCCTCTAACTCCAGTTCCGGCGAGGCAGTGAGTCAATATCTCTTGGTCGACTACATCGAATGCAGCCGACAGATCTAACAACATGAGTATGGTGGAACCGCCCTGGTCCAGCTGGCACCGGATATCTTCCATCAGAGCGACCAGCACAGTCTCCACCCCATGGCCAGGATGGAAGCAAACTGGTATGGATCTAGGGCCAAAGTTTCCTCCAGAAATGCTAGTAGGTGGTCCGCCACTGCCTGCTCTATCACCTTACCCAGAAACGCAAGATGCGAGACTGGGTGGTAACTGGCAGGGTCTCGCAGTTCTAGTGATGGTTTCTTCAGTATAGGGCGACCCACTATCATCATCATCATCAATAGCATTCATGGGGACAGTATCCATGTGCACATCAAAAATTCAGCTGGGAAAGGATTACCCAAAATGGAGATGGATTTCTAGCAGACTTTTCTATCTCTTAATAGCATTGGCCCTCTATGGGACTGAGGGAATAAATGGTAAATAATATTGTTTTGCTCTTCTAGTTCTATAATACAGTTTTACGGCATTGTTGTATGTGACTCATTCTGTACACGTTGGATGATGCACTTCCAGTGTACTTTAGTATATCTTCCTGTTTTGCATGGGAAAAATCCAGTTGCAAAATCACAACTGCATTACAGCCTTATATTGCATACTCTTTAAAAAATTCTGAAATTAGCTTTGACTCTCAGTAAGAAAAACAAATTAGAAATTCCAGCCTATCCCATTAAGGGAGTTACAAAGTGTAAGGAGAGAAGATTGGACATACGGTTTGCTAACGGAATATGCAATTACGAAACTTTAAAGTTATCAGCTACTGCTGGAATATTTTTAAGTCAGCCTCTACTTTGCAGAAATGTCGTTGTCCTTCAGTTTGTAAACACACCAACAATTTTTAAATTGTTTGCCTATAAATTAAATGGTCAAACATTGCTGCTTTGGAGCCACTGTTTGCATCTCATATTTTCTATTTGAAAACATGATAGCTTCAGCTCAGTCCTTTCAACTGCTCCATTCTTATTTTCACAAAATCAATTCCTATTTTTAAAATTTCTCCTCCATTCTTCAGTTAACCTGCTATCCTTTTTATTTCCCCAAAAGATTAGATGATACTTAAAAAGGACTTAAAAGATAATTAATCACATGCTAGCCATTATAGACTTTGAACTGAATGTACCTGGGTGGCTTGCCATGCAGAATGGATAAGGCAAAATGTATCATTACATGGGATGCAGCTGTTGGTCTTCCTTATCAAAGCAGAAGACTGGCAGGACTTGATGGTGCAATTACATGAGGAATGTTGCAGCCCTCATGTATTGCTCTCAATTAAAGGCAGCCTACACAAATACAAGGAAAGCTAGTCTGATGCACTGATGTGCCCTGGACCACTCTTAGGACTTATTAGCAGCCATCACAATCAGCATTTCTTCTCGTTGATTGATAGGGAGAGGAAGTTATGGCAGGAGCAGATCATTACAGCACATTAACTCAGAGAGGAGACAAATGCCCACAGGGCCTTGAAATGCTATCAGGAATAAATAACATCTCTGTTTTTGGGGGGTGGGGGTAATCCTTCATTTCCCCAGGCTAGAATGGAGAAAAGTAAAATGAATGCTACACAGAAGGTATCAGGTGACAAACCGGAAAGTGGCAAGTACAGCTGGAAGAAACTCATTAGCAATCAACAATACTTCCAATATATTGATGACTGCATTCATAGCATCAAACTGGACCCAAAGTGCTGATGATCTTCCTTCTTGTTACTAAACACACAGATTAAAAATGAAAAGAAATCCTCATATCCATAGCATAACCGCAAGTAAAATCTCAAAGTATAATTGTGCTATGTTCTAGTCACCATGGAATTAATGGGAATAGTATGAGCTGAGTCTGCATGAGGGTTATTTTTGCAATTCCTTTTGTTGACAAAATGTAGACAATACAATAAAACAAACTAAAATATGGTTGATTGTATTCACCTAGGGTGAATTTGCATGGAGCTTTTATTCCAATGCCAGGTCAATTCAATCCCTACCATCTACACTGAATGCGATTTCCATTTTGATTTTGGGTGATTTAAATTTTCGCTCTGCAACAAGCATGATTGATCCGGAGTGACCCTACCTTTCCCCAGCAATATCCTGGAATGGATATAACCCTTGATATTTGAAAAATCAGCATGAGTAAGCATGCAGCTGTCTGCTTTCCCCAAAATAACTTGCTGCTTAGCCTCCAACAGTATAGAAAAGCCCTGATCGGCCAGGGTATCAGTTCTTTGTTCCCAGGTTGCAAGGCTTCCTTTAAAGGGGAAGTCCTAACTTCTTTCAGCAGAAGCTCCAGAAACCCTAACTTTTCTTGGAAGAGATTTTCTTCATGGATTTATTCTCCCTCCTTTGCTGTCTCCAATCCTTCCTCCCTCCCCACCGAGTTCAAGAAAAGAAAGAGGCTGCTGTGCTTGGCTCCCCCCCCCCCCCATTCTGAGCTTTCCTAATCACATGCAGAACACTTTCTGTTTCAATGGGGGTGGAATAGAGGAAGACTTGAGTTCAAACCGATCTGAATTCAGCAGGATCCACAACAGAAAAGTGAATGGGACTTACCCCAGGGTGCGATTGCCGCAGCGGGGAAGCTCCCATTGCAGCAGGACATGCTGGAAGACTTAGGACTACATGTTCCATAGTCCTTTGGGGTGGGTATGGCTGGAGGTAGCTGACTGGAGGAGAGAGAGCATGCTGGCTCTCTCTGCCTCCTCCTCTCTGCCCTTGATAGAGAAGTGGGTAGGAGGTCTGCTTCTCAGCCAGCAAGACAACCCACTCACTCATCCCTGTTATTTTGATTGTCATAGGATATTGTCTCCTAGTTATATATTGGTGATTGTTTGTTCAGAACATTATATTACAGTGAAACTTATTATCGTCACAACTTGCAGTAAGTGGCATGGGGAGGATCCATTCGAGAGCTGGCCAAGCTTGCATGCTGGCCTGCTATAATGAAGGGGGCCTCCATAAGAGGCTGTGAGAATACGGAGCTGGGCAAACCCGCTCATGGAACTGGGGCCTTGGTGGCAGAACTGTAGTTCCGGGTGGCAATTGGAACCAAACAGAGGTTCACACCTCAAAGGATTCCAAATTGATGCCACCTTCCTGGCAATCAGCAAGCCATTGGGTGCTTGGGAGAGCCTGGTGGGTGCCAGAGGTACCAGGACATGCCTGCTGGGTTAAATTGGGGTTGCCTTGTGGCTAGACGGCCACAGGATGGCTGGATCTGTTACCCATGGCGTCCAAGGCTATGTTAATAAAGTTGTGGCCAATTTAATGCCAATATATGATGTGTCCTCTGTGACAAAGCAATAACAAAGTGCAGAATCAGCCCTACTCCTAAAGTCCTAAAGGATAAACTATAAGGCAGACAGAAAGCTAAACTGAGGATTCAAGTGTTAATCTATGGTGAGATAAGGCTCATATGTCCCTATTCATCTCTAGAGGAGTCCATTTTCCTGAATTTGTGAATGAACTCAAGTTCAGCAGTCTCATTTTGTAATCTCCCTTTCAAGCTTATCTGTTGGAGGACTGCCACTCTTAGGTGAGCAACTGAATTATGTAGAAGATTAAAATGTTCTGTGACTGGTTATTGAATGTTGTGCTTAAGGATGGGCATGAACTGGAAAAAAATCATTTTGGAATGTGGTTCATGATATGCCTGGTTTGTGACCCATGAACTGTCAAAAAAATTTAAGACCTAAATGAACCTGTTAGGTATCTGAGATTTGTGTCATAGTAAAATGAACTTCATACTACAGATGCCAAACTTCCATGGATTTTCTGCCTGTCTCTTCTACCTGCCCTGCAGTATTTTTTTTATATAATAATTTTATTATTTATTGTTATATAAAGCATTTACAAAGAAGTTGTAAAGAAAAAGCGACCAGTTGATATGGTTTGCCATCTCTTTTAACATAGATATTTAGTTCCCATCACATATTATTCCTAATCTAGAAGTTTTTACCATTTTTCTTAGCCAAGTGATTGTTAATACATATGAGAGTATGATCTGTTATAGGAATACATTCTGTTATTATCTTAAATGATATTAAGTCAGTCTCCTTCATAAATTGGCCCTGACCCAAGAATTACTACTGTCGTCTTGTTAATGCCTATAAAATATGGTTTGTCATCCTCTTTTAGCATACATATTAACATACATATTCAATTCCCATCGCATATTAATCCTGATCTAGGAGTTATTACCATCTTTCTTAACAAAGTAGTTGTTGATACATAGGAGGGTATAATCTATTATAAGGATATATTCTATTATTGTCTTAAATGATATAAAGTCAGTTCCCTTCATATATTGGACCTGTCCTAAAGGTTACTGCTGCTATTTTTCCCACAGGAAGCCAGGAGAATACTCCATTGTTCAGCTCATCTTTCAGGTGGTCGCAGAAAATGAAATTGTATTTTTTTCCATAGTAGAGTATTTCTGATTGTCCTTCTGTCAGGGCCAAAGAAATCTCTTACTTGATTCTTGCTTGTAATCGCCTTTGAGGGGGCTCTGAATCCTTTGTCAATCTGGATCTCTTCCTCTGGTCGCACAGAAATATCTCCTGATAGCTTCCTAGTTGCTGTCGCTTTTGAATAGACTCTTTTTATTTTGCTGATCCAAGTCATTTCCTGCTCTGAATAGACTTCCAGGTTTTCGGTACTTTCCTTCCTTGAATCTGTTTTCGCAGGTTCTTTAAAGGTACTTTGGGTTTTTACATCTCTGGCACTCTCTCCCTCCAGTTGATTAACTTCCAGACATTGAAGTTTCACTTGATTTACTGTTAGCTGAGCTACGTCATCAGCTGGTCTCTCCGGACCTTGGGCTCCATCCAAAAGCTCCCCCTTAGTCCCACGAATTTCCTTTTCCAGCTTATTGACTGCTTTCAGTATCTCTGAGTTTCCTTTGCATAACAAATGGAAAAGCTGTGCCTTAGTTAATTCTTCCATAGTTCTAGGCAGTCACAAACTATAAACAGAAAGTCTCATGAGGTCTCGCGGGAGCACGAGCGATCCCAAATTATCAGTTTGTTGATCTCCGTATCAAGTCAAATTCCCCCACTGAACTTTCACCAATAAATCTTCAAAGCACTCTCTTTGTTTGGTTAATGGGTATAATTAGCTGGGAGTCTCTCACTCGGCAAAAGAAGGAATTCGCTTGTGAATTGGTTGAGGGGGGGGAGGGAAGAGCTTGTGGGAGAAGAGAGAGAAAAGCCAGAAAGCTTTCAATTCTTACTGTTGCAGATTCCAGCTTCTGTCAGCTTCTGCTCCTGTCGATCTGGTAAATGATGGTCTGGGAAGAATGTAAGGTCAGCTGGTCGTTTCAAGCTTGTAAAGTTGTTTGCGACAAAGACGCCATCGTGACCTTGAGCACACGCCGCTATTAATCCAGGGAGGTCGGTCTTCCTATCTCCCCACGGATCTGTAGGACCCTCAGGATGCCGTTCCCGGTTCCTGGGGCGACCGGTGAGCAGATTTGCGTATCTGCTCAGGTCCGCCAGGTGCAGAAGCTCCTGACCCTCGGCATGGCTTAAGAGCTGAACAGAAGTCCAGCTTTTTTTTATGGCGCCATCTTCAGTTCAGTCAGCATTTCCTACCTGCCCTGCAGTATTAGTGAGGATTAGAATTACAAATTTCAAGTTATGACCCCTCAAGAAAGTGCCCCCATTTTCCATTGTTTCAAATGGAGGGGGCCCTGCAAAAAGGGGGGGGGGCAGAAACAAAGCATAGCAAAACAGAATCAAGGTCCCAGAGAATCTCTGCAATAGAAACTGACAAGGGACATTTTTGCACGCCCAGCAAAACAGTGCAGTGTATTTTGTTGTTGTTAGGTGTGAAGTCGTGTCCGACCCATCGTGACCCCATGGACAATGATCCTCCATGCCTTCCTGTCCTCTACCATTCCCCGTAGTCCATTTAAGTTCACACTAACTGCTTCAGTGACTCCATCCAGCCACCTTATTCTCTATCGTCCCCTTCTTCTTTTGCCCTCGATTGCTCCCAGCATTAGGCTCTTCTCCAGGGAGTCCTTCCTTCTCATGAGGTGGCCAAAGTATTTGAGTTTCATCTTCAGGATCTGGCCTTCTTAGGAGCCATCCGGGCTGATCTCCTCTAGGACTGACCAGTTTGTTCACCTTGCAGTCCAAGGGACTTGCAAGAGTATTCTCCAGCACCAGAGTTCAAAAGCCTCAATTCTTTGATGCTCGGCCTTCCTTATGGTCCAACTTTCACAGCCATACATTGCAACTGGGAAGACCATAGCCTTGACTAGACGCACTTTTGTTGGCAGGGTGATGTCTCTGCTGGGTGTTCTGTGATTGCACTGGTTTTACTGATCACTCTGTGCAGTGTACTAGTGCACAGCAATACCCAGTGCCATTATGACAATGCCAGCTCAACAGAACTGATGTCTAGCACACAATCTCACTCCAAGCAAGGGAGTTGTGAACCCAACAGAAGCAGTGTAATGTATTATTGCCTAGAAGAACCCAGTACCAATATGGCAATGCCAGATCAATCACAATCTAAGCATGGGGGAGCATTTTTGCAAACCCAGTAGAACCAATACAATGTACAGAGTGATCAATAATACCAGTGCAATCACAGAACACCCAGCAGAATCCAGTGCTCCTGGCACTTGAAGCTTCAAAAAACTGATCTCAAAGCATATAGTCACAAATTCTAGCAAGGGGTGGGATTTTACAAGCTCAATCAAATCATAAGTGAGCACAAAGGAACCCAGCAAAGATAGGGGTCGCTTCTCAAAATGTATCAATGATCTGGACAAGGGGATAAGGGCTCATTAAGTTTGCAGATGACACCAAATTGGGAGGACCAGTGAACACCCCAGAAGATACAATGAAATCTGAACATGCTGGAAAAGTGGGCAAATGAGAACAGGATGCAATTCAATAAGGAGAAATACAGAGTTTTACATCTGGGTCATAAAAATGAAAAGCATGCATACTGGATGGGAGTCACACTTCTGGGTAGCAGTGTGTGTGAATGTGATCTTGGGGTACTTGTGGAATGTAATCTAATTATGATGTGTGTGATGTAGCGGTAAATAAGGCAAATCTTGGGTTGCATCAACAGAGGCATCTCATCAAAATCACAAGATAACACATTCCCAGTGAATGCCATAATTGGTCAGACCCCACCTGGAGTACTGTGTGCAGTTCTGGAGGCCTCACTTCAAAAAGGATGTGAACAAAATTGAGAGCTCAGAGGAGAAGAAGGAGAATGATCCAGGGCCTGGGGATCAAGCCCCATAAGGAATGGCTGAGGGGAATGTTCAGCCTGGAGGAGAGGAAGATGAGAGCAGACATTTACTGACTTTAAGTATTTGAAAGGTTGTCACTTAGATGAGGGCAGGGAAAGGTTCCTGTTGGCAGTGGAGGATAGGACTTTCAGTAATGGGTTTAAACTAGGTGGAGAATGATAATGGCTAGATATCAGTTGGGGGAAATTCAGTCAGAGTAGTGGAATTGACTGCCTAAGGAGGTGATGAGCTCCCCCTCACTGGCAGTCTTCAAGCAGCAGATGGACAGATACTTATCCTGAATGCTATGTGGGCTGATCCTGCATTGAACAAAGGGTTAGACTACATAGTCTGTATGGCCCCTTCCAACTCTATGATTCTATGAAACTGAAATGACTAGTTTGAAACTGACATGTTTTGAAGGCTGAGGAATTCTACTCTCACCTACCAGTACTTCACTGATTCAAAGTTTGGTAAACATTTTGTTCGAGCAGAGACTGTCTATCTGGAACTGTATCCATAAACCAACATGAATCTTTCCAAACTTCTTGAAAGTTTGTGAAAGGTTCGTGCCAGTTGACCTGTCACAAACTTTCCACAAACGAGCCAAAATTCATCAAGAACTTTAGTTGCTGAGCTGGTTCATGCCCTTCCCTAGTTCTGGTTTTTAATGTCAGAAGTTCTACCACCCCATATTGCATCCAGCATTTCTGGGGAAGTTGGTTGAAAGGGCTGCTGCGGACCAAATATCAGCATTCCTGGAGGAAACTTCAGCCCTTGACCCATTTCAATTCGGTTTCTGGCCTGGCCATGGGCTAGAGACAGTGCTAGTCACCCTAACAGGCAACCTCTACCACCAGCTGGACCGATGCAGTTCAACGCTGCTGGCACTACTAGACCTGTCAGCAGCGTTTGACATAGTTGATCATGAATGCAGAACTGGGAGGAATTGGTTGCCATGTAATCTCCCCCTTAGAAGAGTCTCCAATCTGATTTTCCCTTCACATATCTGAAGACATGGCTCTGGAAAGCTCATCTGTAACCACTATGCCACAATTCCCAAAGGTCAGTCCTCTCCCACACTCAATGAACATTCCAAACTACGGGTTCTTGACACCCACCTCTCCACATCCATACCCTCATTTGTCACCATACCACCACAACCTCCCACACAACACACACATTCAACCCCATGCCCTTACAGACTGGACAACTCTTCCCCTTCCTCTTCCCACCACCAAGTTCTAGCGCCTGTTGTATTCCTGGACCCAATGGGCTTTGCCCGTAATTCTTTCATAATCCATTTTGATATTCCAGAGTGGGGTCTGAGGATAGTTGTTGGTAGACAGGGGCACGAGAGAACTTTTTAAATGGAGATATGATAAATTAAACTAATAAGAAATTCAAATAGTAAGTTTGTGAGTTTGTCAGCAGTTCATATGAAAATCAATTTCCAATGATTAGGAAGACTTGATCCCCCACTAGATATGGCTGCTTGCAAGTTATTTTCCTGGTAACTGAAGAAAGAAAGTACAGGTCCTCGGTTTTATTATCAAGCTGCTTGCAAGTTTATTGCCATGTTAGACCCAGAAAATGAAGGATATAAATGATCAAAAAATCCTGAACCCTCAATTACTAGGCTGGGACTTGGTTATAACATGATCTACAACCTGTTTAGTTCAGCCACCAGAGCACTGCTGCTTCTGCTTTCTTGTCACACGTCCTAGAGTCACCTACACTATACTTCTTAACTAACAGCAAAACTGTGGCCTATCTGCAGGTACCTAAATATGCAGATCAGGGCCAGACAAACCCAAAACAGATAGTTCTGCAAACTTGGGGGATGATCCAGCTTTGCAAAAAAAAAAAAAAATCCTCAGTGGGATTTGGATTGTAGCCAGTGTGTTGAAGTGGTTGCAGGATTAGGTTGAGAAAATCATTGTTCTATTCCCATTCTGTAAAGCTCACTGGCTGATCATTTGCAGTCACTATCTCTTCCCTTTATTTGGAAAATGTATATTCTGCCTCTCCAAAAGCTTGCTCATGGCAGCTACTTCACAGGGCTGTTGTGAAGATAAAATAACAGGATACTAAATTACCTTGGAGGAAGGTTTAGGATTAAAATAATAAATAATTAGAAGAGAAGTTAATTCAAACTCATAATGATTACTCTTTTACGCTGGCAAGATTTCTTTCTTGTATCCTGGTCTAATTGGGGAATCTTCCCAAATGAATATATTCCATTACAAGCCTGGTTCAATGCTTGATTTTAAGCAATTGGTGCAGGTTTTTCTTAAAGACATGGCAGATGTCTTTGGAATTAAGGAATTACTTCTGTCAACAATAAATATCTATTGTATGCAGGGTACTTTGAGAAAGGCATACATCCTCTTCTGGATGATGTATATCTTCTTCTTTATGCCAATAAAGGGATTCTGAATCTATATCTTTCTGAATCATTGAATTTTCTCTAAGTTGAAACTGTAGTCCAGTTAGAGCATTTAGCATAGCTTTGTTTTCTGCTGTTACACTCTTAGCACAGTTGGGGGGAAATTGCTATAAAAATACACACATAAAATTATGCATACACACTAATTTAATGTCCATACACACGGCAAGTCTGCTACCATGAGGAGTTTCCTTTAAATAGAAAGGTAAATTAATGTGATAGTAGTTACAGTGGACCCATAAGGACATAGTCCCTAATGTACTACTAAAAATAAGATAAAAGATTACAAGAAACAGTTGGCATTCAGTTAACAATCATGTTTGGAGGCTGGTGGCGGACTTTGTTATTCCAAGGGAAGCCAGGTATGAGTCTCTTGGGATTATGTACAAAGGCAGGGGAAAAGGGGACATTTCTGAGCCTCCATGGTGACCGCTGGGTTAATAAAACAGCCTATTTCCCGTTCACCCACTCTTCCTCACAGTGTGCAGGTACATTAAAATACGTCAAAAGGGAAACCATTTGCTGTGGAGAAATAATTCAACTAGAAGTTAAAATTTCCAGCTGGTACATTGCTTTAGTGTGTGTCTGTGCACTTAAAAAGTGACCTACACATCTCACCAGATGAAAGTTGATATCCTCATTAAAGTAGAAACAAACACTCAGCATAGAAACAACTGCCAGATATAAAAATAATACACTACAACGGATGTCAAAAGCCAGCATTTTCCCTCCTCTGTTGCCTGCTAACCTGCCAGCAGACTCCATATGTAAGAAACCTCTCAAAAATGTAATGAGGGCAAAACTGGTTTTGTACGCAGTCACTGCTGGCTATAGCTGTTATATTACTCTTACTAAATCTAGAATTGCAGTATGAATGTCCATAGTAGTGAGGTTTCTTCATCATCTTTTAAAAACAATCAATTGGCTATAAAGTCAAGATTTAGATTTTTGGTGGGGAGAACCCTTAATTAAAGGTTACAGTTGTAACATGCCAGTGTCTTGCATAGCTGGGGAAAATCCATGTAATATATTTATCTAATATAGCCACTTCATAGAGGTTGTTTTAACCATCCTCTGTGCAGGGACTGCAGCTGGCTCAGTTGGGAGTGGGGTTCATCTCGTGCTCTGGTGGTTCTGTTCCTCCTTTTCAGTTCCAGAAGACAGTGTCAGGGGCTGTTGCTTGATGCCATCTCATTAATGCAATAGAGTCACATGGGCTTGATTTTGCCCCTCTCACCCCATCCTATTTAAAATGTGCATGAAGTCACAAAGATATATTATCTGAGGGTTGAAGTAAAGAATCACTGAAATGTTAATGGCACCTCACTGCATTTCCCTTGAATAGGTGACTCAAGATATTCTGTCTCTTTTGTGGTCTTGAAGAAATACTTGGAGAAAGAATAAGGTGGATGACAGCCACTAAACTAAAAAACAGTCCAATCCATACAAGGTGCATTAATCAACAGCACAGTTGTTCATGGATGATAAGTCAGCTTATCCTGGATGGGGCTGTTGTCCTCCTGAAACAGTAGGTCCATAGCTTGAGGGCTCTCTCAGCCTCACCTATCTCACAGGATGCCTATTGTGGGGAGAGGAAGGGAAGACAACTGTAAGTCTCTTTGAGAGTCCTTCAGGCAGTGAAAAGTGGGGCATAAAAACCAACTTCTACAGTTATTGCTTGAATCATGTGATTTACCCTTAGTGATTAATGCTCTGTTGGTATCTGATCATTGATCACTGCAATATGCCGTGTGAGCCAAGTCTGTTCAAAATTAAACAGCCAGTTGTAGCTATGAGAGACTGGATATAGGGACGACCCTTTGCAGAAAGATCTGCACTGGCTGCGTATCTGTTACCTGGCACAATTCAAGCTGATGATATTTACCTTTCAGGCCCTAAATAGACTGGGATTGGAGAACCTTAAAGAACCTATTTCCCATTCTGTCTAGCTCATGTTAAGATGTTTAACTTAATCAAGGTAAACAGCAACCAAAAGTGGAGAGCTCAGTGGTATGACCCAGCATGTGAAATGCTTTCCCTTTTTCAGCCTGCCTAACATCTACATTGTTGGCTTTTAGGTACCAGGTCTTATCTCCTTATTTTGTTTGCTCCACCAACTATACTTATAGGTTTTATACTAATTTCTAGGGCCATTCCGCACCGGGATCCATGTTGCAAATTGTTTGCGGGATGAAAAATTGTCATTTTAAATAGTGGAATTCGTCGTTATGCATACCTGCATTTGTAGTGGAATCCAGTTGCGTTTCTATTGTTTCCCACAGGGTTCCGGTCTCGGGAAAAATCGCTACCCAGGAAGCGCTATTGCTGAGCTCGTCCCGCCCCTGGCCGTCAAGCCAATGGGCCAATGGGCGGCCGTTATCATGCTCCCAAACAGCCCCTTTCCCTTTAAGAAAGGTTTTTTTTTTAAAAAAAATACCCATTGCAACAAATCTGCGTTGATTCGTTGCAACGGAGAGACCCATACAGCTAGCAGGTGGTGTTTGAGCTGCCATTTCATCGTTGCCACGCTCCCCCCGAAAATCGCACCCATTCGGGGGGGGGGATTTTTCTTTTCACTCGGGGGAGTGTGGTAACGATGAATCGCCAGCTGCCAGCTAGATGGGTCTCTCCGTTGCAATGAATCAAGGCATATTCGTTGCAATGTGTTTTTTTTAAATGTTCTTAAAGGGAAAGGGGCTTTCCCGGGGCATGATAACAACCGCCCATTGGCTGTAGGTTTGATTGACGGACAGGGGCGGGACAAAGCACAGGAAAAATCACTTCCTGGCTAGCAATTTTTGCGAGACCGGAAACCTGTGGAAAACGAATGAAACGCTACTGGATTCCACTAAAAAAGCAGGTATGTATAACGCCGAGATAGCACTTTTAAAAATAGCGTTTCCGCTTTGTGGGACCAATTGGCAACATTGGTCCTTGTGCGGAAACACCCTTAGCATCTTAAGATAGTTCTTGGTGTTCATAATAGGTCCCTAGCATATGAAAAGGCAAACATGGAATACCCTACTACTGAGCAAGTCACAAATTTATATTTTTAAATCCATTAAAAGTACAATTAGACAAAGGCCTAAGGAAGGAAATATCCTATTTGTCCTAATATTGTACCAAATATACAGTAGTATTCCAACATCTAAAGCCAAGAAGAGAAATAAAATGAATAGGAATCTTCCTGATTAACTTCAATAGAATTACAGTAGCACCATTTTCTACTATATATTGCTAATCTCCCCCTCCCCCCTTTATTCTTGAACAATTTGTTTCAGAAGATCATAACCTTTTCCTCCATTATGCAAATTCATAACTAAGACCCACTGAAGAATGCATTTTATGAGCCTCTTAAACTATAATGGCTTTTAAGTAGCTGTTATGAGTGAATTTGTCAATACTTATCAAGCACATTTAAAAACACTTCCGCTAGACATTATGGTGATGATGATTAGTAGAGAATAGGGATAGGTGAAGTTAGTAACCTACTTGCATTCCTTTCCAAGAACGCTTTATCAAAGTATTCCCCATTAGGTTGTTTTAAAACATCCAACAAAAGTCTTGCTAATGGTTAATATTAATAATTCAATAAAGTAGTCATGAATTGTTTGTCATGGAAGATTCTCTTGGACCAATTGCCAGCATAGTTAAGAGTGTTGGGCTAGGGTCCAGAAGACCCAATTCAAATCTTTTCTCTACTGTTAAGCTTGTTAGTTGACTTTGGGCCAGTCACCCTCACTCAACCTAATCTACTTTACAGGCATTGCCAACATTCAAACAGAGTTACTTCCATCTTGAAACTTTCCTATCTCACAGTTATTCTGATGTCTTGCTGTCTTTCACTTTTCCAGGCAAGAGGAGGCAGGAAGATCAGCAAAGGGAGAGAGCAACTCAGTTGATACGTGTTTGACATGGATGTCAACACACACACTGCCAACTAGTTCATCTTCCCTCAAAAAGGTTCATCCCAGATGGGTTTTTTTGTGTCCATAATTTCCTCTTTCTGCCAATCATGCATGATTTCAGGCTTCTGTTTCCTAAAACAATAATCTCCTTTTTAAGAGCTCCTCCTCCAGAGCTATGTTTGTTAGACAAAAGTATGGTATTTAGTTATACAAGCTGAAAGGCAGGATAGAAGAAGCATAGAGGGAGAGGCTTGCTTTCAGGATACATATTCCTCTACCCCCACCACCATGATTAAAACCTCATCCTCAGCTGATAGAAAAAGCAAAATCATTGCTTTTATACACTGTTTGTCAGGCAGCACTAAGAGATGGAACAGCTTAGAACAGTCTTTCTCAACTAGGGTTTCATGAAACTCTGGGGTTTCTTGATGGCCCTGGAAGGGCTTTCTGAATGGGTGGTAATTAATTAATTTTAAAATATATATTTTTTTAATTTGCTAAATACTTATTTGGTGATATGAACATATATGATCATGTCAACCCAGCCCCCTCCTCAAATGGCCAATAATGGGCCTGGAGGTAGTGGGAAGGGGAGGGGCCCCGGGTGGGCATGTATTTAGCTATGCTTCCCAACCATATTCTGCACGATTGTGCCACTTCTGGGGTATCTTAAATCCAGAGGTTTCTCAACATTAAAAAAAACAGAAAGGCTGGCTTAGAGGAAAATTGCCAGACTTTACCTTCCTGGATATAGGCAGCCTCCATACACATACCAAATGTTGGGTACAAGGCTAAGTGCACAATTTTTAACTCAAGGCTTAAGGTGAATATTAAAAGGCCTACTACTGCTTGCAGATGTTTGTGATTCCAGTGGTCCTGCAACCAGGGGGGTTAGTAAATCATGTAGTAATTAGGCAAATCATGAGAACTTGTGCTCTGTTATATAACCAGATGGGAGGGGGGAATTAGGAGTAATTGCCAACATCCTCTAGACAGTTCCTGAGAATAAGATCTTTAATTGGACCTGAGAGACCACCTGATGCTAGAGGGCAGAAAGCTATAATAGAGGCATAGGCCAGAGAGAGTTATGCTAACACTGTTCTAGTATGCTTAGATATAATATGCTTTATCATGATGGAATGCTGTGTGTAGAATGCTCTTAAGCTACAGATGGATTTTATGCTGCAAGAGATTTCCTATCTAATACCAAGATATATTTTAATTATTATTAGAATAATTATTATTAGATTTATTTCCCGCCGCTATCAGCAAGCCATCTCGTGGAGGGTTCCATAATAAAAAAACCCACATAAAATACAACAGTTATAATATCCCATTAAAATTACATACCCTGGCAGCAAAAACCTATCCTCCCACCCTCACACAACTCACTCCCTCTTGGTGCCACCATTGGAGAATCCACAGATACCAGCAATCTATCACAAGACGATAGTCTGGTCTGGCGGTTTTCTCTCCTGGAAGGGCCCGTATGATCTTCCATGCCCTGACCTCAACCATAGATGTGGTGGAAGAGCTCTGTTTTACAGGCCCTGCAGAACATAGACAGTTTCTGCAGGGCCCTCAGCTCTTCTGGGAGCTCATTCCACCAGGTTGGGGCATCCATTTAAAAGGATATGTTCAAGAACATGTTCCTTGAAATAACAATGCACATGTGCTCTTTTGTCTCTTCTCCTTGTCTCCCTTGTAATATCTCAATATCACCCTACAAGTGATATTATTTTTCTGTGGGCATCTTCATCACCTTCCTTCTGTTTCTTCCCCTACAAGGCAATCAAGAACATAAGACAGATTCCAGTTTTCAGCACTATGGGCTAAAAAAAAAAAAAAATCTAAACCTCACAAACGTTATTTTTGTCATGTTAGATAAATTCTAGCCAGACTTTATGTTTATGGAACTCATTCACTGAGCATCAAGTCTTTTCAGTGTAACAGTAAAATAATCCTTTTTAAACAAGCTTTTGTGGATTTTTTGCCTACTTTATGTCACTTATTCGACTATTAATGTTTCTAATTCTATATTCTGCCTGTTTTTATTATTAATCAGTTTTAATTCTACCTTGATTATATAAAACTACTGTCTAGATAAGGTGAGTTTTTCCCTGAGATTTTCTTGATGTTGGTTATGTTTCTTTACTGAAAGTAAGCTACCTTAGGAACTCAAATAGGGACATGTTTTAATTGAATATGTAATAAATGTTCATGTGAAAAGGATGAAATGGGGATATTTTTGACAAACAATTGAACTTGTAGGTATGGGGAGCTAACCCAATTTCTATTATAACATCGTGTTCCATTGCATTTTGTGTCTGTCAAGCTCATGTCAAGTATCAAAGTTGGTCTGGTTGAAATATGCCAAGCAATGGAAGTCAACAATGTTAAGAGGTGGGACAGGCAGGGTTTGACCAATGAGTTATTCTACAGAGGCTCACCTGGGCCTTCGACTACTATCCTTACTTGAGTACAGTCCATTGTCCTAGGCTACCAGCTGTTGCAGACCAGCCAATGTACGAAGGATACATCTCTTACCTTTTCCCCAAAGGTAAGTAAGAATTGCTGCGTAATATACCTGGGTTTTAGGAGACCATAATGGTAGAAGGATGGTTTAGCATGGTAATTGCAGTAGTATTCTGGCATAAGAGAAGCAGGGCCTGAGAATGATCCTTGTGGAGAATGTGCAGGAACGAGAATATATCATGGGAAGAAAAAGGATGTTAATATAATTAGGTGATACAAAAAATAAAGCAACCTGTTTTATTTTTCCTTTCCCATTCACATTGAAAACTGAGCAACTATGGACACCATTTTGGATATTACTACACTAGAATAATACCTTATCAAGCTACATTTTGAACATGGGGGGAGGGGTTAATGAGACTCGCCAATGGGAATTGAAATATACTTTCCATGTACAAGGCAGATGACAAACTACACCTCTGTATTTTACAGCAGCTTAGTTTGTAGGATTACTTCTAATGATATGTTCTGTAATGTAGATGTGCATCTACCATTCATATGTGTGTTGTGTCAATCATGAATGATGCATACCTGGGTCAGCTGCAGCTTTCCCACTTAAAGTTCATGTAGAATCTGTCTATTTCCTGGCAATTGTTTACAGATGAAAAAGATATAGACATATGCTCACCATGCATAATTAACCTGATAATATACATGTATTCCTTCCTGAGTGCAAACACATTTTATTAAGCTCCAAGAAGATAGAATGAAAGAAAGAGAATTACAAAAAAAATGAAAGCATTATTATTAAAGTAACAAGTACAGTATAACGACAAGTACAAAAGCTTAAAGAACGAAGTCAAAGGAACTAGTGCTGAACTGCCTTCATGTATATAACGGAACCAGATGCAGATAAAAGTGGCAAGGAAATAGAGGTTACTAGTCATAGTAGTGCTGAGGTATGGAAAAATTGTTGAATTTAGATATATTATCATAGAAAGAAAATGATGGCAGTGAGTCTTAAAAGACTGAAGAATAGTTTCTCCAGTTATAGCAGTGATAACTGTTAAGCACCATCATTTTTGCTCTTAAAAGGAGACTTCGTAGAGCCCTCGAATAGATACGATATGGCAGGTCATGATCCTGTATTGGCAGGGGATGGATGGAATGACCTACCAGGTCTTTCTCCCCTTCTAAGATTTTGTCATTTTATGAAGTTCTAAGCCAAATACTTGCATCACTTTTTTGTGTGTGTCTAGATGATCGGTGCTGCTCTGTGTCATCATAGCAAAAAGGTGAATGTGGCTGAATAGTTAGACTGTTTTTTTTTTTAATCAGAAGCAACCCAGAATGGCTTGGAACATAATTTGTTCTCTTTTATAATTATAAGTACATTCTGAATGGCAGCTATTGGAAAAAGAATATTGAGGACAATGAAGAGGAATGATAAATAGTGATTTCACTGTTGTGGATGATTCAAGGCAAAGTAGGAACCCAAGAAAAAGAAGCGCTTAGCATTGCTGATCCTTCACATCAAATATGTTGGCGCAACCACACACATACATGAAAAATGCAGATCTGTATGTTTTGTGTTTCAAGACAAAGAAGATAGAATGATTTATGACACAAAACTAATTTTAAGCCTGTTTGTTAGTTAATACATTCAGATTTATCTACATATTACAGAATTCAGAATGTTCTCTATATACATTTGGATTTTTCCTTCATTACATGTTTCCAATTTTTGCTGCATATCAACCACCATTTGGTGATAGGCTGCAGCCTGCAGAAAGCAGCATTTTGTTGTGTGTTTCCTCACATGCTCAGTATGAGGGATATTTAATGTGTAATTGAACCCATAAGATTCTCTTGTAGCACAGGGTGGTAAGGCTGACATGCTGCTGAAGTTCTGACCATGAGGCTGGGAGTTCAATCCCAGCAGCCGGCTCAAGGTTGACTCAGCCTTCCATCCTTCCGAGGTCGGTAAAATGAGTACCCAGCTTGCTGGGGGGTAAACGGTAATGACTGGGGAAGGGAATGGCAAACCACCCTGTATTGAGTCTGTCAAGAAAACGCTAGAGGGCGTCACCCCAAGGGTCAGACATGACTCAGTGCTTGCACAGGGGATACCTGTACTTTACCTTTATGATTCTTAATTACCTAAACTTGTTACAAACCCAGCGACTGAATATTAATAGTACTAATCGGATACACAGGTTGCATTTGGCCATCATGCTCTCTATCTCTTTTTTTTTTTTAACTACGAGCATGTCAGTTTCCATTAGCTGTTTAGAATTAAGAGGTTGGTTCAGCAACAAGAAGTGGAAACACAAATGTATTATTTTAGGACATTTCATCTTCTCCCTGTCTGTCACAGGCCAGAGCACTGATTCCTCCTCCGCAGGTGAAACACCAAACAAGACAGAGTCTGAGGTCCCGAGACTGCCACAGTAGGAAACATCTGAGTCTTCTCTAGGATCCCCCTTTGATGTCCAAGAGGAGCTCTAAGGGGCAAGGCACACTCATGTTGGTCAAAAGTCTTGGCAGATGCAAACTCTCCAACCTAGAGTTAAGTGCAACCCCTGTGATCTCTCCCCAATTGACCATGCAAGCCCCCACATGGCTAAGGAACATCACAGCACCATCAAAGTACTTGCCAATATAACTTGGCAATGCACTTTTAAGAGCCTGTCCTTAGAGAGGCAGGTCTTGGATTGTAACTTTCTTGCAGGGACACTTAAGACCTCAGTCCATCTTCAGATATTGCTGGAACAGCTAAGTTTTATGTTCTGTTGAATTCTACCTTATACTTCTGCTTTGACATGAGGATCTCAGCCTTGAGCAGGACACTGTCAGTGATTCTTTAAAAGTTAAATGTATAGACACAAATGCAAGGAAAAAATAGTGCTACCACACCTTGGCTTATCCGGACTATATTTTCCAGTGGTAGAATGAAACTTCACACTTTCAATGCAACCCACAGAAAGCCATGAAATGAGGCAAGGGGAAATGGTAGAAACTGACAATTTAATCTGGATAGAACATTTTTTTCTGTAAAAAATTATTATTTGAGTTGAAGGCATTTTTGCTGTGCGACATGACTTGGAATAAAGGGATTCCCATGTTAATTCAATTATTTATTTATACCCTACCTTCACCATGCTACCTTCAAGGTAGCATTCAAATGGTTCTCAGTAGGTCATCCACTTAGCTTAGCTTTAGTAAAGCTTTTATCAGTGCAATCTTAAGAATACTTTCCTGGGAATAAATAATTCTGGATAGAAAATTTTAGGTTTTCTGTCACACTTTTAGACCATACGCTGCTTCCAAACTCCTCGCCAAGAATTCATGGATACAGTGCCTACTGATTTAAGCATTCAGCCATGCTGGTAACAACAGTTTGGTATAGTGGTTAGGAGTGTGGACTTCTAATCTGGCATGCCAGGTTCGATTCTGCGCTCCCCCACATGCAACCAGCTGGGTGACCTTGGGCTCGCCATGGCACTGATAAAACTGTCCTGACCGAGCAGTGATATCAGGGCTCTCTCAGCCTCACCCGCCTCACAGGGTGTCTGTTGTGGGGAGAGGAAAGGGGAAGGTGAATGTAAGCCGCTTTGAGCCTCCTTCAGGTAGGGAAAAGTGGCATATAAGAACCAACTCTTCTTCTTCTTCAACATTCAAGTCAAAAGCTGTGTGCTGTTTTCCACATAGCATACTGCCAGTTCAGTAATGCTGGTTCTACATAAGACCAATGGGGTATCTTTTCCAAAATCCTATTTCACACATTGGTCAACCAGGCCCTGTAAAGCTAACAAACATGGCCAAGTCCTCTCTCTGTTGTTGCCTCTCAGAGCTGGGTCCAGAAGGTTGGTGGTGGAAAGTGCCATTAATTCACAGCTAATTTATGGTGTGGTTTTCAAGGCAAAAGATGATCATAATGGTTTGCCATTTCATGCCCCCATGTCATGATCTTGGTGTTTCTTGGAGGTCTCCTATCCAAATACTAGCCAGGGCTGACCCTGCTTAGCTTCTGAGATCTGACTAGATAGGGCTAGCCTGGGCTATCTAGGTCAGGCTTCTGAGGGCTACTGAAACTGAGAATTGAGGACTGATCAGTCAACATGGCTATTAGCTACCAATGGAGCTATACTCTATTAAAAGTACACAAAGTAGTGGTCATTCTGTGGCAGTAAATACTACCAGTACTACTATGTCCTACCTGTCCTGAATCTACCATTTGTTACTTTCACTGGATAACTCCAAGTTCTTTTAAAATTATAGTTATTATTATTAAAAATACAAAATATATAAAAAGAAAGTAAAAATAAACAGAAAGGCAATCTATTACAAATTCTTAAAAAGTATGCCTCATCACTTGCTTTGTTGCTCCAAAATCCAAGGTGTGTTATTATGGGAGAGGGTGAAAATGTTCTATTTATCCACTTTATCCAGCACAATGCATAATGTTATAAACCTTTATCATGTCAACTTTTATAAATCTAACTTTTATAAGTGACTCCTAGAATCTCGACATAGGACGATGCTCAGGCTCCTTGATCAGTTTTCATGGACCTTCTCAATACCTTTCCCCACTCTGGCAAGCTGGCCCAAAGATCTTTTTTCTGATTTATCATCCCAAATTCATATCCCTTTAGTGTTAAATGACTGCCCTTAGAGTTTTGCTGAGACAAGCAACAGGATTGTTACATTTCAGGTAAACTATTTCTACTTATAGAGAGTCTTTGGCAGAGTTTATTATTGTTATGGTTTCTACTTCACTGGACTCTTATCTCCTCTTTGCCACTCTTTACCTTCTTTTTTCCTAGTCCTTTCTGGACAGTCCATAGCCAAGTACAGCTATATTACATCGATATGCTTTGTTCTATAAAGTTTCTAAAATACTCATCCCTATTCTCAAATATCAAAATGCTTTTGCTCTGAGAGGCTTCTAGCATTCTAGCTTTGTTTCCTCGTCTCTGGAATGTTCAGCTATAATAATACCTTAACTCTTCAGTTACCAAAACTACAGGTTATAAAGCATTTTGGGACAGCCCTCACAGCTTGATTCCCAGTCCCTCATATTAACACATTCCATGGGCCTGCAGAGCCTTCAAAGTGAAAACAATATTCAGCCTCCATTAAAAACAGGTTGCTAATGCTCAATGAAGTTCCCATTTCCAATTACGTTAATGAATTTGATAGGGAAGCTGTGAATTGTCTGGAACGGTTTCTCCATCATCACCTCCCACAAAACCTAGCTTTGGTGTCTGTGTGCCAATATTAAATCAGGCCATTTGATTTGAAAAGTGTTGTTTTAATTTCAGAGGCAACTTTACCTGCTGAGATTTAAACTTCCCACCCATTGACCAAAAAGCTTTGGAGCCAACAATTAGCAGTCATACTAGCAATTATCATTTTGCAAACCACTAGGGGGCAAGATCATCACATTCAGGTCTTTAATTTAAACAGAACAGACTCAGGCTTCTATAAGGATTTTCTCAGGGCTACTTTATTTTAAACAAATTCTCACTAGCACTGCAGAAGTCCACCAATTATGGGCACATTGATAATGCTGTGTTCCACCATCCATTTTGATCTGTGAAATATCCCCATCAAACAAAGGTCTGTTCAAATTTTCACTGAACTTTTTGAAATAGAAGAATGCAAATTGTCATGATGATGAGAATACATAAAAGACACACAGAGAGAAATACAACTTATTTGATATCAAAGAGCCTTGGGACAAAGCCAGAGTTAAAATGTATCTGTTTTGTTGTTAATGTTTATCCTGATTGACAACATAAGCAGGCCTTCAAAAAAACTATACTGAGCTATTATTTTCTATTGCTTATTTCTGCTCAAATCACCAGCATCCATTCCATAGCTAGCTATAGAACTGCCTCCTTTTACTTCAAAAATTGTAGGAAGTTCAAATATTAACCTTTGTTAGTATGGCAAAACATGGTTCCAGAAGCCTCCAGCCAAAGAACTGCTTGTTTAATTTTAATCAATATATGAAATTTAGCCTCACCACCAGCTCTGCTTCTTGAGTCTTGTTGCCACCATAGGAATTCAGTGATATAAGAAACCACAGCTGGTTGAATTCCCTCCTCCAAATTTAGACTCTAGAAACTAGCCACCCTGTACTTTCTTGCTTACCACCCAGTGCTCAGTCCTCCACTTTCTTACTTAGAAGTCATTTCTATTGAAACCATTTGGCTTCCAGCTGAAATTTGTCACAGTACAACCCTATGCACTTATTGAGGTTAGGCAGTTTCTCCCCATTGTAACCTCAAGGTATTGTGTAATGGCTCATTTTACCAGAACTTTCAATACATTTGGCTGTCAAACCAAATATAATTACTGATGTATTAAACACTGACTGAATCATGGTTAACATAATCCATAGAAAAATTTCTTGCTAGTAAACCTATGCTACTTTTCTTAGATCCTAGTTTATCTGAAGAATCAAACATTCATTCTTCTTGTATTGCCTCTGAAAACTTCCATTAGACTTTACTGCCTATAGATGCGGTGCTGGATAATTGAAAGAAATATTCAGATTTCCAACCCTTTTCTTCTACTCTCCCCCACCCCTTCACATTCATTTTCAGAGCTTTGCTTACACAGTCTTGTAACAAATATTGCTACCATGCTGGCCAAAAACTCTGTGCATAATAACTAATTGGCTACCTATCTTTTAGTCAGCAGTGGTTATTGAAAAGAATACAGTAGCAGAAAGACAGTAAAAAGCTGGATACTGGAAAGAGGCCTTAACTATTGAAAGAAGAGTCCAGCAAATCAGCTCAAAAGGTATCAATTCATTCAAACAGGATTAAAGGTTTAAACTGAAAACGTTAGTAAAAACCCAACACTGGGATTTCTGGAGCTGAAACTTCTAATTGTGCCATTTAGGCTATGAAGCAAGGCAGAAGAAGGGAAGTATCAACACAAAACTAAGTTTGTCTTACTGAAATGAAAACTTGATCAAGTTATGAGGCTGGATCCTACCCCTATCCTACCACTTCACTGAGCAAAGCTTGAAGCTCATCTCCAGTCTAGGGACCCTTTCCCCGACCTAATTGGCTCCTCCATTGGAAACAGAACTACTTAAATTAGCTAAAGTAAGGTTGCCAGGTGTTCTACTATGGCAGAAGACCTCCCTTTGGCAATGATCTCTTCTTTCTGCTGCTCCATGCAGCAGAAGAAAAATAAGCAAAATAATTGTTATTGGGCCTATGTCAGGCCTCTCTAATTCTATAGTTTTATAATACAATGTCCAACTGTTTCTAGTGAGGCATGACATAATTTCTGGGGTTTTCATGGAAATGACATCACACATTCACTGATGCTGCTGCTCATGTCCCCACTCATCCCCATGAGTCCCTAGGCCTAAACTGGCAGAAGGCTCCTTAGAGCGGGGGTTGTTAACCCCTGATCTGTGGCCCAGAACCGGGCCACAAAGACCTTGATACTGGGCCGTGAAGGCCTCGGTACCAGGCCGCTGCTGGCCGCGCCTGCCTCACCCTCCCCCCGCAGGAAGAAACTCGCCAGGCCATGAGCGAAGTGGCCGCTGAAGCTAGCTTCTTGCTGCGAGAGGGGGGAAGAGGCAGGCGTGGCTCCAGATGGCGCAAATGCGCATGCACGGCAACTCTGTGCGTGCGCATTTGCATGCAGCTGCCGCGCGTGCGCAGCGCCCGAGCTGCTGGCTCTCCCCCACCCCCAGAGGCGGTCCTCAACCACAAAAAGGTTGTGGACCGCTGCTTAGAGCATGGTTGGATTCACTCCATCATTTAAAGGAAGATATTCATTCTATGTAATCTACCTTGAGTCCCAATTAGAAAGGCAGACTATGAATAATGTAAAAAAATAAATATATACAAATTAAGAATGACTCTACTTCATAATTTCAAGCAGAAGGCCTGGCAACACAACACATTATATAACTTACTAACAGTAACTATCCATGCATGGAAATTCTTCTGCATTCCACTCCATTTCTTCAGCCCCTTCTGATCCCTGGAGACCATTCCTGGAGTTGTGGCATCCATGTAGAGGAAAAGCCATATGAATCAGTGGGTTGGACTGAAGTGAGACAAGTAAATTTAACTTGATGTATAGGAGAGTGAAATAATATTTTTTTCTTAATTATTGTTCTATAAAGAGAAGTTTAGTATACCAGATTGGTTTGTAAAAGAAGAAAACTTATTCCTGTTCTTGATTGTATTTTGGAATGTTACCAAGGCTGATATGTTCTATTCTCAAGGCAAGAGACAGTTGTTTATATCATGCCATTGTTTATGTTACCAGAGGATTGAGAAAGAAGGGGAAATTACCTTTTGTAACCTTTTTCTGGTGACTTAGCATAATGGCAATGAGGTGGTCCTGTGGGATGTGCAAGGGGGTGGAGACTCCAGGTTATTGGTTTGACCTGAAAAGCATCATCTTTCCCTGCCTTCAATAAAATCTCATGTAATCCTTTGTTCGACACACAGGCTTTTGGGGACAACCCCCCTGTGTCATTTTGTTCTGCTGCAGTTGAATAAAATTATTAAAAGGTTTTCCAGTCTAGTAGTCACTCTGGTTGGGTGCTGCACACTAGGCAAATGATTCCAAAATGCCCAGACCAGGCCCTGGGCTATCAAACTGACCCTGTCAAGAGTAGAGCTTGTGGAAGTGGCACCAGGAGCACTTTCTTCCCCTTTGGAGACCCTGCCGTAATCAACAGATACTTGGCAGGTGTTTACAGGAGTACCAAAACGGCAGGCGTCTCTCCTGGTTTTAAGCAACAGGGCAAAATAGTTTTTGGCTGGAGAATGGAAGTGCCTCTGCTAGGGTTCTTATCTGTAGAATGGTGGTTTTTGTGGGGGGTTTTGTTGAAATTAATTTGCATTTCATTTTTGCATTTATTGTATTAATTACTTTTTATATAATTTGAAAACAGGGTTTAAATATTTTAATAAATTGAATAAATGAAATTACGTATTGAAAAAAATTCTACAAGTTTCATAGATCTAAAGCAATATCACAGGTGTCCATTTACTTTAAAATAGAAGTAGCTTCTCCATAGCTAAGACCCTTTATACCCCTAACTCCCTTACTATACTTAAAATATTGATGTGCTGACAGTAATAACAATGAAGGTGGTGGGGTGGAAGGATACACAGGAAGATTCTCTCCTTATCTCCTTCCCAAGGGTGCATCATGTCCAGAATTCCTTGTGCCAAGTGGGGATAGGCAGAAATGACCTCTTTCTAACTTTTCATGACATAATCACTACTTCTATTGGAGCTCCAGAGAGGGGATGTGAGGAGAGAAGAGAGATATCTCTTCTTCCATATAACCACCATAATTGTTGGGAGACAGCCACATGACTATTCTAAGTCTAAGAGAATGGGAACAAGATGAAGAAGTTTTCTGTATCAGTTGCCTTTCTAGACATCCAGTGTCCTGGGTCTGTGCTTTCTATCCCACGTGGTTTTCCTGCTCCTGAAAGGCAATGATTTTTCTCTGTTGTTTGTGTACAAGCCAAGACAGTGATTGTTCTTTGAGTAAAGGTAGAGTTGCAAACTAAGACTGTCATTATGTTAATAACAGTAGGACATAGACCTCAGCAGTGGCATGTTTCTGGAGGCTTAAGGTCACCTAGGATGGGAAGGGTGGGAGCAACCAGGAAAACTCAATGGTATTATAATATGCTGGTTGCTATACACTGTCTTAATTGATGTGCGCATTCCCTGTTACCCTAGTTCATTGCCCCTAGAATATCAGAACCCCTGGTTATGCACACCTTTCTCTGATGCTGCATAACATGTCTATGGTTACAACAGAAAAATGTATACACTGTTGATTGTTATAGGGCTTTCTGAAGTTCTTGCAAATGAAATCAACATCTGCTAATGGTCAAAAGGAATGTAAGCTACTAACTGTTATATTTTAGGAGATACTCTGAGCCAAGTTTTAAAATAGCAGTGACTGCTAATAGAAACACACATACATATCAACAGTTAGGTATTGCATGTGATGTTACTGCCATATTAAGTACTGTGGGTTTCATCTTACACCCACAAATCATAGGCCAGTTCTGAGACTCCCAACCAGAGTGAGAAGCGTATGCTTGACTGACTAATTCCCTCTGGGTAAGCACATCTGTTCACAAACCTGCTCCATAGTTCTCTTGATGAGATTATCCCATAGATGTGTTTGTTACATATAGTGTGAATAGGGGAGGGGGCAGTATGCAATGCTGAATATTCTGTGTGGGACCGGTTCTCATGATAGGGGCATTTGACCTAGAATGCCATTAGCTACACATATACATTTTAAAACCATGTTTTGGAATGCTGCAAAACTAAGATTGTAGTGAATTTAATTTCAAAGTCATTTTGGCCTTCCTTTCAAACGGCATGTGGTAATCCTTCTTCTTCTTTTTTTTTTTGCACTGACAGTAAATGTTAATGAAGACAGCCACAGTATACCATCTCACCTAGAGCAATGAAAACATTAAGATCGCTTTGAGAAGAATTGAATAAAACTTTATTTTATAAATATAACCCTCTCCGAAGCTCTGCCGTTTCCACTGTACTTTTGAAATAAGGGCACATGGAAAAATATGGCAGCGTGCCTTTGAGATAGCTAACTAAAGCTACAAAATGAGCACTGTACTGTATTTCCAAGGAACACAGTTCAAAAGTTGTACGATTACTACTAAGGTTGTTTTATTCTTTACCACATTTGGAACAGGAAGTCTGTGTTGTTCTTGAAGAATTCTGAAAAGCAATGTCACAGTCTGATGACCTCTTCTCCTCATTAAAACGTTCCCAAAGACAGCTCTCTGCATGGTGTTTTGTAGCTTCAGCAGCCATGAACTAATTTGTACCTCTTATTTTGATCATGCACTGGTGAAAGCACCAAACAATATTTTTCTTTAAACACAGAGAGGTCTTTCAACAGCTCAGCGTGCACTTCTACCCTCTTTTTAATCTTGGAGCACCTATTTATTTGCTCTTTTCACCACTAAATCTTCTTTGCTCCTTTCTGCCCCCCTGTAAAGCAGCTAGTTAAAAAATCGTCAGTGTCCCCCCCCCCTTTATAAGTTTAAATGATTAGAGGTTTATTTCCATAAAAAGAAGTAGATAAGCAATTAGAGATGCAGAAATTTGCATTAGTAAATTTCAATCCAATTAAACTAAAATAATATTTATTTAGGAGATGCCATTCAGTAATTTATAGCATTTCTACAAAGTTGATGAATGAACATATACGAGATGGTCAGTGAAATGACTTTACTTGTTCTGAATATTGGATGATTCAAGATTTTGCTGGTAGGTAATTAGCATTCATCTGGTTGATTTGTTTATTTTGCATACCTTCACTCTTTGTGATAGATTCATTATGCAAGTCATCTCCTCCTTCCATCTGACATGTTCAATGCTATGTAAATTGTGAACAAGTCCTGTCAGGCCTTTGGCACAAGTCAACCTTATGTGAGTTGACATTGTGAATTATGGCCTTATGTTATCAATTTTTAACAGATGCTGAGCAAAGTGATTACAGGCTGAATTTATTTGTGTTTCATTCTTTATTCAAAAATGAATTATATTAAATTCACACTTCTCACACAGCATTTTCTTCACATAAAATGACAACATTTTAGTGCAAACCCTCACCTTAATAGCATATACATCTGCCCAGGAGTGGGAAAAGAGAAATGGACAATTCTGGAATTATTTGTTTACAGCCAGATTCTACGCATATTTTCTCAACAGGAGGTTTTATTACGTTCTGAGTCCATCCAACCACTATGTTATTTTTAAGAGGCCCTTCTTCAGATGCCCCTGCCTTCTGAGATTAGGTGGATGACAACCCAGCAGAGGGCCTTCTTGGTCATGGCCGTGAAGCTCTGGAACTCTTCCAGGAAGATCCATCTGTCCGTCTGCTGCCATCCTCCACTAGTAGTTGTTTCATTTCACATTCTCTCAAAAAATGTGCATATTTTGACTCTTGATTAATTTGTTTTAATGATTTGGGGAGGCTGATTTTAATGGTTTTAAAATTTGAATTTATCATGTATGCTTTAAATTGTTAGGTGCCCTTGTAAAGAGAGACAGGTGGGATAAAAATTCTGTAAATCAATAATAAATAAACAGGGCCTAGTTGCATGTAACGGTGCACCGAGCTGTGATGTTCAGTCTGACAAGGATCGTGTCCCATGAATCCAGACAATCAATAGCTGTGGACAACTTTGCAAATAAGCATTTACTGTTTTTTTCTGATAGTAGCTACTTTTTGAGAAGACAGCTGTTAGAAGAAGGGTGGTGAAACATCTGATAACTGGACTAATGAAAATAAGAGGAGAAAATAGGCTGGAAAGGGAGAGCCATAAGGGGAAAAGAAGTTCCTTCAGGTTGGGGCCTAGAGATCTCCCAGAATTACAGTTGATCTCCAGACAACAAAGATCCATTCCCCAGGAGAAAATTGATGGGTGGAATCGATGGTATTATACCCTGCTGAGGTTTTTCCACTCCCCAAACTTTGCCCTCCCCATGATTCAACATCCAAATTTCCCAGAATTTTCCAACCTGGAGTTCACAACCCTATAATATGCCACTTGGGTCACATGATGGATGAGAGTTGTGTGCATTGGATTTTACCAAAAGATTGGCTGCAGGACTGATACATCATTACAAGAAAACTAAAACTTAGCCTATTGGTATTTCCAGCTATAGAAAATGAGACACAACATATGTGACAGTTCACAGTTGAGTAGAGATTGGAACCACAGTTCTCCTCCTTACAAAAATTGGTGATTCAAATGTCAAAGTTCACTTGGCATTTCTACTCTAGGAAAACCTAGAGAGAATTATGGGACACAGATGGGGAAGGGAACATCATTTTCTTCAACTTTAATGGGTTCACACTGAGTATAACAATTTACTCTTGGAAGGCAATTTGGTAGACCTCATTAACCCTAACATAATGAATTACATATTTAGAATTGAAAGTAAATTTTAAGTTATGTCTAGGTAGTTGTGAAGCAGGTTACTGCAGGAGGAATTGCTGCAGGAGAAGATTCCTCAGTTTCACATATAAAGATCACTCCTTCCGGAACTGTGGTATATAATAATCAGAATTGAACTTTAGTATTCCAGAGAGAAGGGATTGTAAATAATACAAAATTAGAAGAATATACTAAACATATATACTAAAGAAATATTATTTATGATCATGCTCATTTGTTTAAATTTTATGTAAATTTTCACACAATTCTGAAATTAGAATTTGGATGTTATTCAAACAGAAATGTTTGTCATAGTGGGATAGTACCTCATTTTTCACCTGTATTTTTTTGAGGTTCAGAATTCATGTTTCAGAGGGCTAAACCACATGTTCTAAATTACACAGAGAAAATGTGGGTAGGGCATTGCTTAGTTGTTTCCCTTCACCTGAACAGAAGATCAAGAAAAGAACCCAAGTACAAGTATGTCCTAACTCTCTCCATCTATCCATGAACTTTCTTCGAGCAGCACTTGATTAGGAAGCAAGTGACATTCTGTGACCATTTACAAAAGGAGTTTAGGGTTGCCACCTTCAGGTGGACTTGGAGAGCTCTCAGAGTTACAACTGATCTCCAGAGTGCAGGGATCCATTCCCCTGAAGAAAATGGAAACTTTGAAATGCAGATGCATCACATCCTTCCTTACCTCCTTTTCCTTCCCAAACTCTACCATTTTGCAGGCTTCACCCCCAAATCTCAAGGAATTTTCCAAAGCAGAACTGGAAACTTTGGATAAACTAACACTGCAAGCTACATAACTATTACTATTCCATTGGTTAGTTAGAGCAGAATCTGGTCTTCAAGAAAATGAATCAAAGCCAGGGGATTCACATTATGTCCTTGAAAAAATATGGTCTTATACTTCATTTCATAATCACATAGCTGTATTTATACTTGACACACAGAAAAAAATGTGAACTTTTTAATGATGGTGGTAGTAGATGAATATGAACACACAAAGGTGTCTTATACGGAGTCAGAATATTGGCCTGTGTTGTCTATGACTGGCAGCAGATCTTTTGGGCCATTTTTAAAGGATTTTTATCCCAGACCCAATCCCTAAAGCATCACAGCTCACAAATAAGGCATTAAGGCATTAAGAAGTAGGCTTTGGCTGTACTACAAAAACCTGTTCACCAAAGGTAAAAGTCAGATAAATGTGCACACTGTATATAGCAGTGTTTGTGACTGGAAAAAATAGTGACATATGTCTCATTCTGTGTGGGAAAGGGGCTGAATATACCCAGTGCTTCCCTTAGCAGAGAAAATTCTGCTTCTGCCTCAGTGGCCACCTTAATTCGTGCTGTGATCTCTGTGAACAACCGGTTATAAATACACGAGAAAGTCACATAGAAAAAAAAATACTGGTATTTATTTATTTATTCATTCAGTTTGTAGCCTGCCACTCTCACACAATGGCTCCTGGTGGGTAACAGCATATATAATACCCCATTAAAATACCCTTAAAAGATAAAGCCAATTAAACCCACCCATATCAGCAATAGATAAACCCTCCCCCACCCCGCACTCCACAGGCTTCTATCCCGTCCTTCAGGGGACAAAACAGGGATAGCCGATGGCCTGGCTAATTCAGGTTTGCCTGGACAAGGTTACAGAGAAGCATTAGTGGTTAGCCTTGAAATTCCAGAACTGTAAATGTCCCCTGAAGAACTGTGAACCATGAGATGTCAGGTAGCCTGAAATAGAACATCCGCCTTCGTATGGCATGCCCTTGTTCTCTCTGGCTTGAATTCTTCCTTTCTGCTGAGTTATAGGTCCTACTGTTGTTAACATAACAGCAGACAATCAGAGTTTTCAATTATATCTTTACTCAAAAAATAATTCCTTTCTTTCCTTTTATGCCAGTATAGCACTGGCTTTTTTAGAATATACAAATACAGCAGAGAGTCTTTGACTACATATAATGAGGTGATTTGGGGCTCAGTGAGTCAGTAATACTTGTTAGGAAAACAAAGGTGTTCCAAATAAATGCATTTCACAAGGGTGCTTCATACATGAAATACTAGAAGTCTAGAGCTGAACCCAAAGTGTGTGTGCGTGGGAGAGGGGGAGTGATTATTGTCAATTTCCTCTTCCCACTGCAGACCCCTCAGTGTAGCAAACTTTATATTCAAATATTATCAAATTCTTGTGCATCATAATGGCGAAGGTGAAAGCATATCCGGTGGTTTTAGGTTAGAACAATCATTCTGACACCAGCTGGAGTTGTGTCTCATCATTCCCTTATGCCATTCATTCTCAGGAACTGATCCGTGAAGCTCTTTCTCCACTAGGTGTCCCTAGTATTTCACATATGAAATAATAACTGGATAATCTGCAAGGCCATATGTACCTCTTTTGAAATGACTGGTATTAAGAAATCACTATCAATGACTTTCACTTCCAAGTTCATGTTATCAGTAAGAAGAGAGGCATACAAAATGAGTGCAATGATTTTAATCCACTGTCTGCCTAAAATATATGGACATCCCAATTTAAAGTTATGCATGCTTTCTTCTCTGGAAATCTATGTGATCAAAGCATTAAAACAAACAGCAATATATATATGTTTTAAAGCTTTTTACCCAAGGTTTGTCCTATCCTGACTCTATTGCTTTTGAAGAAAAAGAGTTGGTTCTTATATGCCGCTTTTCCCTACCCAAAGGAGGCTCAAAGCAGCTTACAGTCGCCTTCCCATTCCTCTCCCCACAACAGACATCCTGTGGGGTGGGTGTGCCATGGCAAGCCCAAGGTCACCCAGCTGGTTGCATGTGGGGGAGAGCAGAATCAAACCTGGCATGCCAGATTAGAAGTCCGTACTCCTAACCACTACATCAAACTGGCTCTCTCTATAACATCTATGTTATAGCTGGCATGACCATTTACACCTCTCAGAGTTTAACAGCGAGAGGATTTGTTTGCATTTGAGTTATAATAGAACCTGTAATAGCGGGAGACTCAGACAGGTCACGCCCACTCAGGATTTTGGCCCATTCATTTGGCCAAAGTTCTGACAGGGCCCGCCCACCCAGCCTAGCCAGGGGCAATCTGGAGACATCGCTGCCAGTCTGCCCCTGACCACCACAGGGAGAGGAGGTCAGTAGGGCTGCCAACAGGGATGAGAACAGAGGATTGGACAGGCTACGCCAGCCCTTTTCGCCCGAAGGCTCCCCTAGCTGTCACATCCAACTGTAACTTACTTTGCCTCTGACCACTGACAGAGCTGGCAGGAGACTGGTGAGTGCTCTATCTCCACCCTCCCTTCAGGCCTGCTGGGAAGGAGCCTCTGACAGCCCCTGACAGAGGGGAGGGAGGCGTTTCCTTCTGAGAGCAATGCAGAAGAGCCTGAGTGCATGGGTGAGAGCATTCCTTTTGAGGACAGGGAGCTTTCCCCTTCTGCCAAACAGTTGGCTGACAGGGAGGCTACAGAAAAGCCCCTTCTCACTTAAAATACTGCTCTGCCCGGGGACTAGACACAGCCAAGCCATGTGTATTTCTTCATCGCAACTCTGCAGACTTGAGGTCTACTGCACAGCGTTATTCTGCAGATGAAACCGGATGCTGTTGCAGAGGTTCTTTTGTCTCCTGTTTCATCTGCACAACAACCCTGCACAGTAGGCCTCAAGTCTTTCAATTCAACAACCTATGTGGGAGGTCTTAAATGTTTCTTCTCCACCACAACCCTGTCCAAAGTAGCCCTTTCTGCCTGGGGAGCTGATATTTATACTCTGTAGATGAGCTGTAATTTCAGGAGCTCTCCAGGCCCCACCTGGAGGTTGGCTATCCCTGGGTTGGAAATATTCCTGGAGGTGGGACTTCAAAATTGTACAATGCCTCAGAGACCAGCCTTCAGAGGAGCCATTTTTGCCTGTAGAGCTGATCATTATAATCTAGAGATTAGCAGCAATCTAGATACTATGGTAGAGGGCTTGCAGACTGAAGTTGGAAGGGAGTGGTGTAGGTGTGTTCCTCCTGGGCTATGGGCTATGGCCAGCCCTTACCAGCAACTGCTTGTATTCTGGGGTGTAGACAGACAGACCAGCATCAGTTCTGTGATCTGGAAAGTGCAGGAAAATCGAAATAAAGAATATTTACAGCCTGAAACTGTAAACAGTGAACAAGTATATTGCTGGGGAGACATGGGAATTGTAATTCAAGGTTTTGTAAGGTTCATGTAAGGTTCAAGGTTTTGGTTCTGACCTTCAAGGCCATCCATGGTTTAGGCCCAGCATATATGAGGGACTGCCTTTCGCCCTATATCCCCCGCACGGCTCTACGCTCTGTGGGGGCTAACCTACTGGTCGTTCCCGGCCCCAAGGAAGCCCGTCTGGCCTCGACCAGGGCCAGGGCCTTCTCGGTCCTGGCCCCAACCTGGTGGAATGAGCTCCTGGAAGAGCTGAGGGCCCTCCGCAGGGCCTGTAAAACGGAGCTCTTCCACCAGGCTTATAGTTGAGGCTGGGTGGAAAAGAAGATCAGCCCCCCCCCTCACAAACTGGCGGTAAAGAGTGTCAACCCCCTTCCCGTAGTTGAGGATGCGGAGACGAAATGAGTTAGACTAAGCCATCATTGTTGCCACTGTGGTCCAATTGATCACCAACTATTGGTTTTTAGGGGATGGGGTTATGTAAGCCGCCTCAAGCCTTTGGGGGGAGGCGGGATATAAATACAACAACAACAACAACAACAACAACAACAATAATAATAATGACTTTTTCAACCTTGGCCTAGCAAATTAAAAAACAGTATACCTAAAACCTAACTAAGGTCAAGACTGCTGTGCACAGAGAGACTTCCTCTTAGGGTTGCCAGTTTCCATGGGAGGCTCTCTACCCCACCTTCCTCATGGTCTGCTATAAGGAGAGGAAGGGAAGACAATTGGAAACTGCTTTGAGACACCTGAGGCCTGCTGGGTCACTGCGGCCCATCCCCAGTTCTCTCAGACCTCTCACAGTCTCACACCCCTCACAAGTTGTCTATTGTGGGAAGACAAAGGGAAAAGGCATTTGTAAACCACTTTGAGACTCCTTTGGGTAGTAAACAACAGGGTACAAAAATCCAATTCTTCTTCTAAGGAGCCACCATGAAAGAAGCATGTGGGCACATAACATTTTATCAACAGCGAAAAAATGGAGACAGTAGGAGCAGGGTGGACACCTGTGTACTGTGACTACCCCATGTGTATTAGGGTAGGGGGACATTTTGGTTTCTGTGGCCTAATTTACACAAGAAGGGAAATGATGCAGAACTGGGAGGAATTGGTTGCCATGTAATCTCCCCCTAAGAAGAGTCTCCAGTCTGATTTCCCCCTCACATATCTGAAGACATGGCTCTGGAAAGCTCATCTGTATCCACTATGCCACAATTCCCAACGGTCAGTCCTCTCCCACACTCAACGAAGATTCCAAACTACGGGTTCTTGACACCCACCTCTCCACATCCATACCCTCATTTGTCACCATACCACCACAACCTCCCACACAACACACACATTCAACCCCATGCCCTTACAGACTGGACAACTCCTCTCCTTCCTCTTCCCACAGCCAAGCTCTAGCACCTGTTGTATTCCTGGATACAACAGGCTTTGTCCCTAGTGTTAAAATAAAATGAGAAACTAGGATTAATCGCGAAGCCTTCCTCATCTGCTTTAACTAAACCCACTAAGTATAAAATCCTGAAAATATCTGTATGAAAGTAATGCAAGCAAATAGAGTTGCAACCAATTTCACAATGCTTTTTTTCTATTTTGAAAAGACCACAAATGTTTTAAATTGAGAAGGTGTGTGTTTTGTTAAACAAAAGGACTGGCTGCAGTGCTTCTCTTCCACTATGGTTGAGGGCCGTGGATCTATTCCATTAATGAAATGCAGAGATTCCTGAAAGGCGCCAGGAAGTATCAATTTGGCAGTGCTCTAAC